>NC_133336.1:151368244-151668244 GCF_042186555.1 Aquarana catesbeiana
ATGTCACAGATTAGGCGGTTCTTGGGCAGGTTAAACTCCTTTTGGAGGTCCGTCAGCCGAGCACTGGCATTATATGACCGGCGGAAATGCACACAGACTTTCCTGGCCTGCCTCAGGACATCCTGTAAGCCCGGGTACCTGCCCAAGAACCGCTGCACCACCAAGTTAAGGACGTGAGCCAAACAGGGCACATGGGTCATTTGTCCCTGTCGGAGGGCAGAGAGGAGGTTGGTGCCATTGTCGCAAACCACCATTCCTGCCTTAAGTTGGCGTGGCGTCAACCACCTCTGAACCTGCCCCTGCAGAGCTGACAGAACCTCTGCCCCAGTGTGGCTCCTGTCCCCCAAGCACACCAGCTCAAGCACCGCATGGCATCTTTTGGCCTGCGTACTTGCGTAGCCCCTTGAACGACTACGGAGCACCGCTGGTTCCGAGGAAGAGGCCATGGAGGAAGAAGAAGAGGAGGGGGTGGAGGAGAGAGGTGTGTCACAATCAGCATTTTGGAGGCGTGGTGGCGGAACAACCTCCAACACTACTGCACCTTGTCCTGCATCCTTCCCAGCTGCCAGCAGAGTCACCCAATGTGCCGTGAAACTTAGGTAACGTCCCTGTCCATGCCTGCTGGACCATGAGTCAGCGGTAATATGCACCTTACCGCTGACCACCCTGTCCAGCGAGGCATGGACATTGCCTTCCACATGCCGGTAGAGAGCCGGAATCGCCTTCCGTGAGAAAAAGTGGCGTTTGGGTACCTGCCACTGAGGAACCGTACATTCCACAAACTCACGGAAGGGGGCAGAGTCTACCAACTGAAAAGGCAGCAGTTGAAGTGCTAGCAATTTTGCCAAGCTAGCATTCAACCGCTGGGCATGTGGATGGCTGGGAGCAAACTTCTTTCGGCGGTGCAGCAGCTGGGGCAGGGAAATTTGCCTGGTACAATCTGACGTCGGTGTACCAAAAGCAGATTGCCCACAAGTACTTGGCTGTGACACACCTAATTCTACACCTTCATTCCTCTCACTGCAGGTCTCAGAGAGGACTGGAGGTCTAGTGGGGTTGGAAATCTCAGCTGATGAGGAGCAAGGAGAGATCCTCTTTGTTCTTTGGTGTGGGTCTTTTAGATACGCTTGCCAACGAACTGCATGGCAGGTCAACATATGTCTGGTCAAGCATGTGGTACCCAAGCGGGAGATGTTTTGGCCACGTGAGATACGCTTGAGACATATGTTGCAAATAGCAGCGGTGCGATCTGATGCACTCGTCTCAAAAAAGGCCCACACCAAAGAACTTTTTGAATAACGCGCAGAGACTGCAGCGCCCTGCACATGTGGAGCTTTGGGGCGTGATGCAGTCAATGTGCTGCCCTTAGGCTGGCCCCTGGAGGGCATCCTGCCTCGTTGGTGATGTGCCGCCTCCTCCTCCTCCTCCTCCTCCTCTCTCCTATCAGGCACCCACGTTGAGTCAGTGACCTCATCATCCCCTCCCTCCTCATCACTGGAGCAAACCTGGCAGTATGCTGCAGCAGGGGGAGCATGACTGCCAGATTGCTGTCCTTCTTGGGCACCCCCTCTGTCCGTGCTCATGTTACTGCCTTCATCGAGCTCAGTATCATCATCAGAGCCTTCCAAACGCTGGGCATCCTCCTGGAGCATGTACCCAACACTGTGGTCAAACAGTTCGAGGGAATCCTCATGAGGACATGGTGGAGCTAGGGAAGGAGTCACTGATGACATTGAGCTGAGGGAAGAGGCCGCTGCTTTGCCAGACAAAGCACCCTGGGCATGGGTGAGAGAGGATGAGGAGGATGAGGACGGCTTGGTCATCCACTCGACCAAGTCTTCCGCATGTTGCGGCTCAACACGGCCAGCTGCCGAAAAAAAGGCCCAGCGTGTCCCATGGCCACGTGCTGATGAGGATGCACCGTCTCCACGACCAGCACTAGACACAGAGCCTGCTTGCCCTCTCTTATTGGCTTGTGACTGTCTGCCTCTCCTTCTTGGCCTTCCAGACATACTAATGGCCTGTAGCTGCACTAAGCTGGGATAGAACACCAGTAATTTTCTTCAGGTAGCTTTATATACTGTAACCAGACAAGCCTGCCTGTCAGTAGGAAGATAACAGGAACGGATCTAGCTGAACACTGTGAGCAGGACGCACTGTACTAAATGTAAATAGTCTAGCTGCCTGACCGTGGTACTAATAGGATCAAATAGAACACCAGTAATTTTCTTCAGGTAGCTTTATATACTGTAACCAGACAAGCCTGCCTGTCAGTAGGAAGATAACAGGAACGGATCTAGCTGAACACTGTGAGCAGGACGCACTGTACTAAATGTAAATAGTCTAGCTGCCTGACCGTGGTACTAATAGGATCAAATAGAACACCAGTAATTTTCTTCAGGTAGCTTTATATACTGTAACCAGACAAGCCTGCCTGTCAGTAGGAAGATAACAGGAACGGATCTAGCTGAACACTGTGAGCAGGACGCACTGCACTAAATGTAAATAGTCTAGAAGATAACAGGAACGGATCTAGCTAAACTGAATACAGTGTATATATATATATATGCAACACCTGGGATGCATATATATACACAATACACTGTAAGTGCAGCTAACTGACTGACTGTTCTGCCTAATCTATCTAACTCAAATCAAATGACACTGTCTGTCTCTCTCTCAATGAACGCCGCAACACACACTACACAGGGCCGCCGTGCAGGCGGCCTTATATAGTGTGGGGCGTGTACTAAATCCCCTGAGCCATAATTGGCCAAAGCCTCCTTGGCTTTGGCCAATTATGGCTCTCTGTTCAGGCGGCGCTGTGATTGGCCAAGCATGCGGGTCATAGTGCATGCTTGGCCAATCATCAGCAAGCAATGCACTGCCATGCCGCAGTGAATTATGGGCTGTGACGCGCCACACGAATTTGGCGCGAACGGCCCATATCGTTCGCAATTCGGCGAACGGGCGAACAGCCGATGTTCGAGTCGAACATGGGTTCGACTCGAACACGAAGCTCATCCCTACCAACCATGTACAACTCCTTGGGTTTCTGGGGACTGAAAACCATCCCTTGAAGACTGCTGCTGAGTGTTATCCTCTACATCCATGCTGACACAATACTCCTCCTCCTTCTCCTCCTCTTCTTCCTGTGTGTTTGGCGGGCCCACAGGAATGCTATCTGTATAAAGGGGGCCTTGAGAGGTAAGGAAGTCCTCCTTTTCCTCCCGCTGTTCTGCCTCAAGTGCTCTGTCCATTATTCCACAAAGCGTGTGCTCCAACAGGAAGACAAGAGGGACAGTATCACTGATGCATGCATTGTCACTGCTCACCATCCTCGTGGCTCCTCACATGGTGACAGGACAGTGCATGCATCCTTGACCAGCAGCCACTGGCGTGGCAAAAAAAAGCCAAGCTCCCCTGACCCTGTCCTGGTGCCATACTCACTCATTGATGGCCCTCTGCTGCGAGTGCAGCCACTGCAGCATTGCCAACGTTGAGTTCCACCTGGTGGGCATGTCACAAATGAGGCGGTTAGTGGGCAGGTTGCATTCCCTTTGAATGTAAGCCAGCCGAGCACTGGCATTGTATGACCGCAGAAATGACCACAGACTTTTCTGGCCTGCCTCAGAAGATCCTGTAAGCCTGGGTACCTGCTCAAAAACTGCTGCACCACCAAATTCAGAACGTGTGCCAAACATGGGCCATGGGTCAAGTGTCCCTGTCGAAGGGCAGAGAGAAGGTTGGTTCCAATGTCGCATACAACCATTCCTGGCTGAAGCTGGCATGGCATCAACCACCTCTGAGCCTGCCCTTGCAGAGCTGACAGAATCTCTGCCCCAGTGTGGCTCCTGTCCCCTAACCAGACCAACTCAAGCACCGCATGGCATCTTTTTTGCCTGAGTGCTCGCATAGGCCCTTGAACGCTTATGGAGCACCGCTGGTTCAGAGGAGAAATCTGCAGAAGAGGCCATAGAGGAAGAAGAGAAGGAGGTGGAGGAGAGAGGTGTGGCAGAATCACCACTAGCATTTTGGAGATGTGGTGGCGGAACAAGCTCCAACAATACTGAATCCTGTCCTGCATCCTTCTCAGTTGCCAGCAGAGTTACCCAGTGCGCTGTGAAGGAAAGGTAATGTCCCTGCCCATGCCTGCTAGACCATGAGTCAGTGGTAATATGCACCTTACTGCTGACCGCCCTGTCCAACGAGGCCAAAACATTGCCTTCCACATGCCGGTAGAGAGCCGGAATGGCCTTCCGTGAACAGAAATAGCGTTGTGGAACCTGCCATTGAGGTACAGCACATTCCACAAATTCACGAAAGGGGGGGAAAAGGCAGCTGTTGCAGTGCTAGCAATTTGGCCAAGCTAGCATTCAGATGCTTAGCATGTGAATGGCTGGGACCGAATTTCTTTTTACGGTTTAGCAACTGGGCTATGGAAATTGCTAAATTGCTAAAATCAGATGGAGGTGTACTGGTAGCAGATTGGCTGCAAGTAATTGGGACACCTATTGCTATACCTTCATTCCTCCCAGTGCAAGTTTTTCGTTTCAATATATTTTTATTTTCAAAACAAATGAAGGGCATCAGAAAACAAGGATTTAATGAGGGTCTTTAGCCCTGAACCAACAAGGCCGTATGTAGAGCATATAAGTACAGAAAGGTCATACCAACGTTTTACGCACATGTCAAATAAAGCCAACAGTGTGAATTGAACATAGTGACTGAATATCCAATGAGCTCTTAGTTTCCAGCAAATGTTGTCACAGACTGGTGGAATGGTAAGGTAGGAGGGAGAGGAAGGTTGCGTCACCCCAATAGGCATCATACTGTGGCCCGAGCTCCCCACCCCCCAACACCCCCCGCCCTGAGAGTGTTTAAGATTTGCTCATTCTTGTGAGAAACTCTAGTTAGGCCCCAACTATTAAGAGGATAAACAATTAAACTTTACCATTGACCTCTATGCAAAAGGATATCTTTCCTGTTTATTACAGGAGAGTCTTCAGAGTCCATATTAACGGAAAAAAAAAAATAGAAGCAGATATCTAGATTGTGGAACTTTTGGAAGCTGACATATAAAGTAACTGATGACATGACTAGCTCCTGGATGATGTCTGACCTCGGCCTTGGTTAGGCTCATCTGAGTGAAGGTCGAAGCCCAAGGGTCAACAGAGAGACGAGAGAGAAAGAGGAAGAGAAAAAAGGTGAAAGAAAGAGATGAGATAGGATTAGGTGGAGGCAAGCAGGAGTCGACGGGGGGGAGTAAGCGAGTTGGCATTTCTCCCAATGTCATTGTTAAAGGGTAACTCCCACAAAGATTGCCCATGGTTCCCATATGTGTTTGAACTTGTCCGAGCGATCCAGGATTACACTTGCCATCTTTTCCTGGTTCATAATCCAGGATATCTTTCTTTTAGCTAGGAGTGTTGAGACAGATGGTTGTTTCCATGCTTTGGACAGTGTAAGCTTAGCTCCTAGGATGATAAAGTAAATGAGGCGTTGTGTATTCCTGGAGACCTCCTTCACTGGGAAGTTAAGTAGCGCTATAAGGGGGGACATCTGGACAGAAATTGTGGTAATTTTGCTGATCCATGAGAAGATCTTGTGCCAGAACTGACGTATTCTGGAGCATATCACCTCTCAGATCGCATCCCCGAAAACAGAGGTGTGATGCCGATGGAAATATTTTGGCTAACTTTGAAGGGACTAGGTACCATCTAGTGAGCACTTTTACACTAGCTTCCATAAGGCATGAATTGAGGATGCCTTTATAAGATTGGGAAAAATGTCTGTGCCAAGTGTCCAGTTTCCAGTGTTGGGACAGGTCTTCCTCCCAGGCTAGCATGTGAGGTGTTTTAGATTGTGCTGAGGACAGTGCCTTATAAATCACCGTGATTCCCCCCTCTGCTCACTGGCCTGGCCACACCATATTTCATGTGCAGTTATTTGAGGACCGTTTGGTAGTGTTTTACACTTTTTATGTAAGAAGTTTGAGATCTTAGAGAATCTGAAGAATTCAGATGCTGGCATGTCTAAGTTACTAATACAGAATGCTTTAGAGAGTGGGCCCAGCGGTCTAAGGAAGTGTCCTATTCTGTACAGCCCTTTTTCTAGACACCATTGGAAGGCTTTTATGTTAAGACTGGGGGGAATGCTGAAATTTTGGAATATGTGTTTCAGCGGTTCTGTGGGAGAGGTCAGTTGATTATTGTTTCTCAGGCCATCCCAAAGGGCGAATGAGTGTGAAAGTGTTGGGGATAAGATTGGAGGTCTTCATTTCCTAGGGCTCCAGAGGAGGTAGTCCAGTGTGTGGAGGGGGACCGCCTGCCTCTCAACATGTATCCAGTGGGGTTTTTCCCAGTGTGAATAAACCGCTGATATTTGTGCCAGTTGTGCTGCTTGGAGGTACCAAAGCAGATTGGGAAGGCCTAGACCCCCCCTCCACCCTAGATCTAAACAGGATTGATTTAGAAAATCTATGACCCCCTTTGCCCCCTAAAAAATGGAGGATTTTGGATTGGAAGTGCTTTAGGTGAGCTTTGTCAATAGGGATCGGGAGAGCTCTAAAATAGTATAGGAAGCGGAGTAAGGTCATCTTAATTGTGTTAATTTTGCCTAACCAGGATAGGGAGAGTCCAGACCACCAGGTTAGGTCCTCTTCCAGTTTTTGGTAAAGTAGGTAGTTTGCTTGATGGAGGAGTTCAATCCTGGGGGTTAGTTTGATCCCCAGGTATGTAATTGTTGTTTCATTCCAGGTGAACCTAAAGCTTTCCCTAAGTCTGGCCAGGAGAGGATCAGGGATGTTAACATTAAGTGCATGGGATTTATTATAATTAACCCTAAGGTCTGAAATCGCCCCAAATTTGTCTAAAAGATGACATATGTTGGGAAGGGAGGTTAGTGGGGATGAAATAAAAAGTAAAATGTCATCCACAAATAATGCGCATTTGTGATGATGGGAAGCGCATTGAAAGCCCTGGATGTTTGGGTCATTTCTGATGGCTATAAAGATTTGATTGCTATGGCAAAAATCAACGGGGAGAGCGGGCAACCCTGTCTTGTACCTCTAGATATTGGGAAAGATTCTGAGTAAAATCCCTGCAGACGCACCTCAGCCGAGGGGGATGAATAAAGCGCATGCATTAAGGAATGATTCACCAAAACCTCATCGTTGTAAAGTATTGAAAATGCATGACCAGTGAACAGAATCAAATGCCTTTTGGAGGTCTAGGGAGAGCAGGCAACCCTGCCTGGGAGAGCCCATATCCCAATTAGAATTGAGGAGGGAAATTATATCAATCGCACGGCGAGTCCGATCTGGACCCTGTCTCCCATGGATAGAACCCACTTGGTCTCTGTGAATGTATAAGCTAATGAAGGAAGCTAAGGATTTTATTCAGGATCTTTAAGTCATTATTCATGAGAGATATTGGTCTATAGTTGTTGACTGAGCTAGTATCTTTGTTTGGTTTGGGGAGGACTGTAATATGGACCATGTTAAGTGAGGTGTCTAATTGTCCCCCTGTCTGAGAGCGTTGAAGAAGTGAGCCATATAGGGAGCGAGTGTGGTAGAAAATGATTTGTAATAGGGTACTGAGAAGCCATCTGGGCCAGGCGCCGAATGTAATTTTACATTTTTTATGACTGCGCACACTTCCTCTGCTGAGATAGGGGCATCTAATTTCTGATGGTGCCTGTCTTCTAATTTAGGGGTCTGAATGTTGTCAAGGAAGTGATCTACCGCCTTTTGAGAAGGGCCACATTCTCCTCTATATAATGATTCATAGAAATTTTGGAATTCCCCCATGATGTGTTGAGGATTCTGGGACAGGGTGCTGCCTTGAATTTTAATTTTGGGGAGGGCCAGGGATCTAAATTGTGGTGTAAGCCTGCCTGCGAGCATAGAACCGATTTTGTCATGACAACAGAACCGAGCTCTATTCCATCGCATCCATTTTTCTGCCTTGGTGGTTAGAGCGAGGTTTAGTGCCATCCTGGCAGCATCCAGTTTAGTAGTGGGGACTGTTCTCGGGTTGGCTTTGTGTTTTTTAGTTAAAGCTGTATATTCCTGTTCTAGCTTTTCAATGTCCGCTTGTTAGTCTTGTTAATCTGGGAGGCTATTTGGATCAGATGACCTCTAATTACCGCCTTGTGGACATAGACAGGAGGGATTAGTGTCAGGCGTGTCGTTAGTAAGGAAATAGTTTTGGATATTATTTTCGACCTCCATTGCTCTGATCGGATCATTGAGAATGGACTCATTGAGTCTCCAATGCCTACTGGGGTTATAGCCCACCGGGTGCCGAAGAGTCAAGATCACCATGGAATAGTCCGACCAGACCACATCTTTGATGTATGCCTTAACCGTTAGTGCAATGGCCGCTGGAGTAATGAGGATATGATCTATCCTTGCGAAAGATCTGTGGGGGTTCGATAAATGTGTGAAATCCTGCATAGTAGGATTTATTTCCCTCCAACTATCCACTAGGCGATGATGGAAGATAAACTTTGCTATTCAAAGGCTGTGTTTGGTGGGTCTAGTAAGGCGTTTGCCAGGGGGGTGTGACTTGTCCATCCCCTGGTCGAAAGCAGTGTTGGAATCTCCCCCAAAAATCACTGTGCACTCCAGCAATGGCATTAGGGTTTTCAGTAGGTGTTGAAAGAAGGCAAGTTGGCCTCTGTTGGGGCCATAGTATGAAATGAATGAATATAAGTGGTTATCCAGTTCGCCCACTATGAGTAAATATCTCCCTTCTGGGTCCTTGAGTTCAGATTTTAGGGTAAATTTGCACCCTTTAGAAATGAAAAATGCCCACACCCTTAGTTTTGTCTTCAGCACTGGCCAATGTGAAGGAGGAAATTTGGAGTGGATAAAAGATGGGGAGAATCATTTAGGGAAATGCGTTTTCTGCAGGAGGGCTACGTCTACCTTTTGGGCATGAAGATATTGGAAAACTTTACGCCGTTTAGTTGGGGTATTCGATCCTTGAGCATTATCGGAGACTATCTTGAGGAGTATTTTTACTGTAAGGTCGTTAGCCATTGAGCAGAGGTGGGGGTCGTCCCGAGTAATTAGTAGCACTTACCATAGGTATCCATGGGGCCCAAAACAGATCACATGCCAGATGAGGACCTTTGAGAGTGCCTGAAAGTATTATGGGTCGCCCCCTCAGTCGACGTCTGCAAAGTAGAGGGAGTTGAGACATTGATTATGAAGGAGTAAAGAAAAGCTAAAAGTAAAGCCGGAGGACAAGACAGTCTTCCATAGAGTGGAGGGGACAGAATCCTCCAACAGTAGGTCTGAGGAACACTGAAATCCCTCTAGAAATCAGGGATTAGTCTTGTCTAAAGAAGGGTAAGGTACCTGTTCTACAAGACAAGAGGGGGTGCATGAACACTACCCCAGCAGAGAGGCTTTGTAAAATAAATAAATATTGTGTAACATAGACAAAAGGGCACTGAGCCCAGCATTAACAAAGTCACCTGGAATAAGCCATGTTTAAAGGTTAAGGCAGAGTTGGAGGCGAGTATGCAGTGTACAGTAATAAACATTAACCAAAGATATTTAACGATTAGGAAGATAAGTATTAACCTGGATCCTTAAGTACTAATGGGTCCTTTGGGTAAGGGGTAGGAGATGGGGAATGGTTTGAGGTAAGGGGATTTAAGGGATATGGTGCCCCAGAACAATATGGAGGGGATGAGAAGATTCCCAAGATTAGGTAGGGGTAATGGCTTGTATCTCCCCCCCCCCCCCCCCCGTTTAGCAAAATAGGAGCAGTTGTGAGAAGGGGATTAATCCAGTATATGTGGTTTGTATAGAGTCCGAGACGGTTTTCCTCCCTGAATTGTGTTCCTCATGAGACCGCCTCAGCAGAGGTGAGTGGGTAACCTAAGAGGATAACCATCTTATGAGGCACAAGTGGGGAGTGCAGGTCCTCCCAGTTAGCAGCTGGGAGGGAGCAAGAGCAGGGAATGAATACTAAGGACTTTTAAGTCATGAGAGTCAGGGAGGAATGGTTTCCTTGGATTTCTTGAACCTCGCAGTTTCCCAGACCGGATTCAGGGGGCTGGTTGGGAGTTGTCTTTTTGCTGAGTTAGGTTGCGATTCCGGTTGTGGAAGATTTGGGTCTTGGCTGATGAGAATTAGTTGCAGCAAGAGCTTTTCTCCTTCTTGCAGGGATCCGAAGGTGTATGGTTTGCCTTTCCAGAGGAATTTGAGTTGGAATGGGAAGAGCCACCAGTACTTGATTTCTTTGTCCATCAGGATTTGAAGTAACGGCTTTTTTCGAGGTCGTCAATTTTAGCATTGGCAGACTAATTGTTCCTGCAGTATCTGTAAGCAAGCAGTGTTTTGGTTTGTTCTGGAAATGGTGGCTTCTAAATTTGTCTCTATGATTTCCATGCGTGTTCCTATGCTCTGGAGGTCTGCTTCAATATCACTTTTGATTTTGTTAGCTGTATTGTGTAGGCCTCTATCTAGAAGTTCTGCAAACTTGGCAAAGAGGTCTGCCACATTAATTGGCTGAAGTAGGCCCGAATCCCTGGGCTGTAGTGGTTGATGAGACTGGGGAGGGCCGGCCTCCATGGGGGAGAAATTCAGGTCTGTCAAAGAGTGCTCTAAGAGGTATTCAGCAGATGCTGGGGACAAAAAATATAAAAGTGTAGCGCTATAAACTAGCAAGCATATAGATCAAAAAACTAAGTGCATACACACATTGAATAAAGTTTAAAGCAAACTAATTGTGACCATAGATATGGATTGCACAATATAAATATGCAGTGTTGATCTGCAAAGACAGTTAGATAAAACAATAAATGGTAAACCTAATTGACAAAAAATAAATAAACAATGACTGGTAATGAAAACAGTGATGATTCCAAAAGACCTAAATTGATTATAAAGAAAAACTTGAAACACAACAGTCCATAGTATAAATTTGTGAAAAACCACCACCAAAGGTCTATGGAGATTGAACATAACAACTGATGGAAATATGACTCCCAGGTTCACAAGTGAACAATTTCCAGGATCTGACAGGTAAGTCAATACTGAGGGAACCACAGGTGAACAGAAGGTCTAAATCGGTGCCGGGGCCATCACCAGGGACATCAAGAGGCTTACCGGAAGATAATGACTTGAAATGACATACGTCATACAAGTCAAAAAAGGCTTGTTGACCACCCGGTCCGAACAATGTAACTTGTCAGATGTCGTCAGCATACAGTGGGAAGGGAGGGTGACATCACAGCTTCCACATCTGCAATAAATAAGCCAATTTTTATGAGGCTCAAAATTCCCCTTATGGCAGATGTGTTTTTTTTTTTTTTTTTTTAATTTGTCTTCCAGTGAGAACAGGAAAAAGGCCATAAAATAAAGTGCCCCGGCCAATATTTAGCACTTCAGGATGTTGGGCTCATCTCTACACTGGTCCAAATAAACAGCCCCGCCGATGTTTCCTGACATTAGAATTCCAGCTGAATAGATGTGGAGGGCTCTGAAAACATCCACTGTTTTCATTACCAGTCATTGTTTATTTATTTTTTGTCAATTAGGTTTACCATTTATTGTTTTACCTAACTGTCTTTGAAGATCAACACTGCATATTTATATTGTGCAATCCATATCTATGGTCACATTTAGTTTGCTTTAAACTTTATTCAATGTGTGTATGCACTTAGTTTTTTGATCTATATGCTTGCTAGTTTATAGCGCTACACTTTTATATTTTTTGTCACTTTTTACCTTGAGTCTACAGGTGTGTTAGCTCCTATCCTAGCGTTTTCCCCGGTCTAGCGCAGCGCTGTACACCGTGAACACCGTTAAAGTCTATGGGACACGAACATGAAAAATCAAAAGTGCTAATTTTAAAGGCTTATATGCAAGTTATTGTCATAAAAAGTGTTTGGGGACCTGGGTCCTGCCCCAGGGGACATGTATCAGTGCAAAAAAAAGTTTTAAAAAGGGACGTTTTTTCGGGAGCAGTGATTTTTATAAAGCCTAAAGTGAAACAATAAAAGTGAAGTATTCCTTTACATTTCGTACCTGGGGGGTGTCTATAGTATGCCTGTAAAGTGGTGCTTTTTTCCCATGTTTAGAATAGTCTGACAGCAAAATGACATTTCTAAAGGAATGGAAAAAAAAGTCATGAAGTAATAGCGGCTATAGTGAATTGTCTATGGGAGAAATCAAAAGTGCTAATTTTAAGGTTTAATATGCAAGTTATTGTCATAAAAAGTGTTTGGGGACCTGGGTCCTGCCCCAGCGGACATGTATCAGTGCAAAAGAAAGTTTTAAAAATGGCTGTTTTTTCGGGAGCAGTGATTTTAATAATGCTTAAAGTGAAACAATAAAAGTATAATATTCCTTTAAATTTCGTACCTGGCGGGTATCTATAGTATGCCTGTAAAGTGGCGCATGTTTCCCATATTTAGAACAGTCTGAGTGCAAAATGACATTTCTAAAGGAAAAAAAGTCATTTAAAAGTACTAGCGCTAGCGCCGGCTATAATGAATTGTCGGTTCCGCAATTCACATAAAAGTTCATTGATAAAAACTGCATGGGATTTCTCCACAGGGGAACCCTGAACCAAGATTGAAAAAAAAAAATGTGTGGGGGTCCCCCCAAATTCCATACCAGGCCATTCAGGTCTGGTATGGATATTAAGGGGAGCCCAGCAACAGAATTTGGGGTCTCCCCAAAAATCCATACTAGACCCTTATCCGAGCACGCAACCTGGCAGGCCACAGGAAAGAGGGGGGGATGAGAGAGCAGCCCCCGCCCCCTCCTGAACCGTACCAGGCAACATGCCCTCAACATTGGGAGGGTGCTTTGGGGTAGCGGCCCCCCAAAGCACCTTTTCCCCATGTTAATGGGGAGAAGGGCCTCATCCCCACAACCCTTGCCGGGTGGTTGTGGGGGTCTGCGGGCGGGGGGCTTATCGGAATTTGGGAGCCCCCTTTAACAAGGGGACCCCCAGATCCCAGCCCCCCCTGTGTGAATTAGTAATGGGGTACAAATGTACCCCTACCATTTTACAAAAAAAGTGTCAAAAAGGTTAAAAAAGACAAGAGACGGTTTTTGACAATTCCTTTATTAATTTCTTCTTCTTTCCCCGCTTCTCATCTTCTTTCTTCTGGTCTTCCTTCGGTGTTCTTCTTCTTCCTCCATCTTCTTCTTCCTCCCCCGCTTCTTCCTCTGCTTCTTCCTCTGGGCTTCTCGTCCGGCATCTTCCTCCGGCTTCTTCTCCGCTTCGTCCCCCACACGATCCGCCCCAGTGGGAGTCTTCCGCTGTGTGACGCTTCTATTCAGGTGACAGTTCTTATATAACGGAGGGTGGGGCCACCCGGTGACCCCGCCCCCTCTGACACACAGGGACTTCCCTATGGCTTTCCCCATGTTGTCAGAGGGGGCGGAGTCACAAACTGAGGCAGATCGTGCGGAGGATGAAGCAGAGAAGAACCCAGATGAGAAGACCGGAGGAAGAAGCGGGGAAGAAGAAGATGGAGGAAGAAGAAGAACACCGAAGGAAGACCAGAAGAAAGAAGAACACACATACACACACGCACATTTTGACACTTTTTTTGTGAAATGGTAGGGGTACATTTGTACCTCATTACCAATTCACACAGGGGGGGCTGGGATCTGGGGGTCCCCTTGTTAAAGGGGGCTCCCAAATTCCGATAAGCCCCCCACCCGCAGACCCCCACAACCACCCGGCAAGGGTTGTGGGGATGAGGCCCTTCTCCCCATTAACATGGGGACAAAGTGCTTTGGGGGGCCGCTACCCCAAAGCACCCTCCCAATGTTAAGGGCATGTGGCCTGGTACAGTTCAGGAGGGGGGGCACTCTCTTGTCCCCCCTCTTTTCCTGCGGCCTGCCAGGTTGTGTGCTCGGATAAGGGTCTGGTATGGATTTTTGGGGGGACCCCACACCATTCTTTTTTTAATTTTGGCATGGGGTTCCCCTTAAAATCCATACCAGACCTGAAGGGCCTGGTATGAAATTTGGGGGGACCCCCATGCATTTTTTTTTTAATTTTGGTTCGGAGTTCCCCTGTGGGGAAATCCCATGCCGTTTTTATCAATGAACTTTTATGTTTATTGCCGAACCGACAATTCATTATAGCCAGCGCTAGTGCTAGTACTTTTAAATGACTTTTTTCCTTTAGAAATGTCATTTTGCACCGGGACTGTTCTAAACACGGGAAACATGCGCCACTTTACAGGCATACTATAGACACCCCCCAGGTACGAAATTTAAAGGAATATTACACTTTAATTGTTTCATTTTAAGCTTTATTAAAATCACTGCTCCCGAAAAAAGACTTTTTAAAACTTTTTTTTGCACTGGTACATGTCCCCTGGGGCAGGACCCAGGTCCCCAAACATTTTCATGACAATAACTTGCATATAAGCCTTTAAAATTGCACTTTTGTTTTCTCCTATAGACTTTTAAAGGGTGTTCCGTGGCTTTCGAATTTGCCGCAAACACCCCAAATTGTTCGCTATTCGGCGAACAGCCAATGTTCGAGTCGAACTCATGTTCGACCCAAACATAAAGCCCATCCCTAATGAGGAGCATGAGGACGGCTTTGTTATCCACTCCACCAACTCTTCTGCATGTTCTGGCTCAATAACACGGCCAGCAGCAGAAAAAAAAAAAAAAAGGACAAGCGTGCCCCATGGCCACCTGCAAAGGATGCACCATGTCCATGACCAGCACTGTTGACTGTAGACACAGAGCCTGCTTGCCCTCTTTTAGTGGCCTGTGAGTGTCTGCCTCTTCTTGGTGGCCTTTCAGACATGTATATTTTGTTTTGCAACACCACACTGCACGGTATTGTGTACTGTGTACACCACCAGAAAAGTAGTAGCAACTGCACTATGGCTGCACTGTATTGTGTAATGTGTACACCACCAGAAGAGTAGTAGCAACTGCACTACGGTTGCACTGTATTGTGTACACCGCCAGAAAAGTAGTAGGAACTGCACTATGGTTGCACTGTATTGTGTAATGTGTACACCACCAGAAAAGTAATAGAAACAGTACACCACGGAATGCACTGTAGATATAGGCTACATTGGGAGCTGCAGAGTATTATATATATTCTAGACTGTCTGTATATATATATGTGTGTATATATATATATATATATATATATATATATATATATATATATATATATATATATGTGTATCTCAAATATACTGCCTGAAGTAGATTAGAAATCGTACACCATGGAATGCACTGTAGATCTAGGCTACACTGACTGGATGCAGAGTATATATATACACGCACACACACACACACACACACACACACTAGACTGACTGACTGACTGTATGTGTATATATTATATATATATATTACACTGCCACTATCTAAATCAAGCTATGTCTCAATCCACGCCAACAATACTACACAGTATTAATTGTCTATTGTTGTAAATCAATTTTCTCAATAGAATTGGTTATTGTCCTGTGTTTATAATCTCCCTTTATTCATTTATGTGCATCAATTTCATTATGCATAATTATTATAGGTCATGGTGACCTCCTTTTAAATCTTTTTCCAATAAAATGTTATATATTTTAAACATTTCTTCCACTTTTGTACTTCTATTGTGAGTAACCCTTTTCAAAGTCCCATCAGACGAGCTACACTCCTTGTGAGTGTGTTTTGTACTACATAGTGATGTAGGTTTACTCTCAAACTTAAAATTCATATTGGGGTGACACCTTTCATTCACTTTTGTGGAAAGCGGTCTCACTCTGCAAGAGTTCTTCCAGTGGCAGTTGTGTGCAGAAGGTGCTCAGGGGAACTGCTAGAGGGATCAGAAATGACAGACATGATGGAAGTCTCTCCGTATGCTGGTGTGATGAGGCGCATTCCTACTGGTGCGGTTGAGCAGTGGTTGTTACATGGCTTGTGAACTGTCTCACCCGCTAGACCTCATGTAAAGGAAGGGCCCGGAACAGATGCGGCAGTAGTAGGAATTCTGTCCATCATTAGCAAAGAGGTGCATTTTGAGGTACGCGGAGATGCTCTAACAGGAAATAATAATGTTGGTAACTATAACGAGAAAGTGTGTAAACCCATGTTGAATGTTGTCTCACAGTGTGCTGGGTTGCTTCATACTGATGTGGTGTATGAGAAGCACTCTAGAGTACTGTCAGACAGTTTAGAGGTATTGGTTGAGGTACCAATGGACACAGAAATTATTATTATTATACAGGATTTATATAGCGCCAACAGTTTATGCAGCGCTTTACAATATGAAAGGGAGACAATACAGTTATAATACAATAAAATACAAGAGGATTAAGAGGGCCCTGCTCAGAAGAGCTTACAATCTAATAGGGTGGGGCAGGTGGTACAAAAGGTTGTAACTATGGGGAATGAGCTGATGGAAGTGGTAAAAGATTAGTTAGAGACGTGATAGGCTATCCTGAAGAGATGAGTTTTCAGGGATCAGAAATAGTTAGAGATTGGTGTGGAAAAATGTGGCGAGAAATGTTCGTTGGTAGGACAGTTGCTATTGGAGTATTGGACAACAGGGGGTGATGTGAAACTGTGGGAAGGTCCCATAAGGAGTAACTGCTTGCCTGTAGGTGGTCCCTCCACAGACACCGTCTTAGCAAACAAGGGGACAAGAGGTCCCGATGACAATGATAATATTGAGTTGAATAATCCATTGTGAAACATTGCTATTGAGGTTAAACAGAAGGATGTGGTGTTAATCTCAGATAGTTTGGTTCCCAAGGGTAACCACACAGGGGTTAGTGAACCTGAGAAACAGATGATGTTAGTTATTGTTGCGTCAGGTAGTGAGAGGGGTCAGCCCCTGACAAGTGTCATGGAAGTGAGTCCTCAACAGTCCCGGAAGAGTAGGTTTGTGGGAAGAAAAAAGAAAGGGAGGATCCTAAGGCCAGAAGGTAGAAGGGTTAGAGAGATTAGTGGGAGCTCACGGTTTAGGAAGAAGTGCTTGTGGAAGCACACCCGGAAGAAGATGCAGGTGGAGTGCCCCTAGAAAGAAGGTTGGGCAGGTTAGGACTCCTGCTGCTGATAGTTGGCACAAAAGGTGTCAAGGTAAAGTGCTGGTGGAAACATACCCTGAAAAAGAAATGTGCCTATGCAGCTAATGGCTGGCACAGAGGTGTCCCATCCATGCTGACTGGTTTATGTGTTCCTCCCTCCGGTTTGAACAAGGGGGGAGGAAATCTGGCAGTGCTAACTAGAAGATTGCTGGTTTCCGCCAGATTTTGGAGAGACAGGCACATTAATTGCACAGCTGTGTGCTGGGCTATTTAGTTGTAACCTGACTATGGCTCAGGGCCCCACCCAAAAGACAGGAGGTCTGTGCATGGGAGTCATGTGGACTCCAGTGGTGGCTGGTGCTCAAAATTTATTGGGGGGTGCAAACAGACTGAAAAATTCTGGAATTTTGTGCCCATCGAATGCTCCCACTGTGCCCATTGAATGCTGCTACTGTGCCCATCGAATGCTCCCACTGTGCCCATTGAATGCTGCTACTGTGCCCATCGAATGCTCCCACTGTGCCCATCAAATGCTCCCACTGTGCCCATCAAATGCTCCCACTGTGCCCATCAAATGCTCCCACTGTGCCCATCAAATGCTGAGCCTATGGCTCTAATCAGGTGCTTCAAAAACACCCCCCGCCGCGGTAATTCAGGTGCCCGGTGCCTGAATAGGGGGTGGCAGTGGCAGCCATGAATAGATTCATGCAATGCATGATTCTATCCATTGGTAATAGAGGGGGTGGCTGGAGAGAAGGGGCGGTGCCTGTGCGCCCTTATGGACACACCGCCACTGGTGGACTCCCCTTCCTCTGCAGGGGTCAGAGAATGCATGGGGCAGCCAGAGCATGCATGTCTGCAGGAGGCACATGAAGACTGTGACAGAGCAGCAAGGAGCTGATCGTGAGTAAACTATAAGAGAGCTTGACTCCAAGGAACTCTTTTGGTCTGAGGAGCAGACCTATGGCCGAAGCTGGAGGCCTGAAGCAGCCGTGTGGCAAGAGAGTAAGCCGGGAGGCTGAAGTGTTCTGATTTCGCAAGAAAAAGTAATGGTGGAACCCCCCGCATGGGCTACTGATGTCTTTTGGGAACTTCTCTATTCTTTTAAATAAAAGTGAGCTACCATGCCCTTAAAAATATAGTTTTGGACTGGCGCACTCATTGAAAACGTACCTACCACTTGAGTCTGATCACCCCAATCTTACAATCCCTTATCAATAAACCTGGATCTAAAGGTCATTGCTTGTTTTAGAAAATCTTCCTTGATGGCACAGTTGCGCCTTATATGAATAAATTGGCTTTTTGGGACTGATCTCAGCCACGAGGGGTGATGACAATTCCCTTGTCCTATGTAACTGTTAGTCTGTTTCTTTAAAATAAGTTGAGGTGATCAAAGCTCCTTCTCTCACCTCTATGTTAAGATAAAAAAAATGAATAAATAATGGACTAGCCTCATATTGTAATTTAGTCCCGAGGAGATTATCATTCAACTTCTCCATGAAAATATTTAAAAAGGATGTATACACTTACATTAATTGTAATGATTTTATGCACTACAGGGATTACCACCCCTTTGCTGTTTATTTATTTCTTTTTGTTCATGCTTTTATAACTTGTGACTATCTATATTTTCTGTTTGGTTAATGACCATTGAGTAAATTGGAGCAGAGTGGCTATTGGGGCTGACATTCCATTTCTTTTTTCTCTTTGGTCAGAGGAATTGGAATTCTTTAGATGTTTTTGATGTTAAATTGTAGTAATATACCAGTATATAATAAGTTTGTTGTACGATATACATCATGCCCGGTGGTTGGAACGCAGGATGAATCTCTGTCTTTCCCTGTTGGCTCCGGATATGCTGTGCTCCTACTACCGGTTTTTGGAACGCATAGTCGAATGACTTTCGTTTCCTGTCACTCAGTCTCTGGCTAATAAGAGTTCAGGTAGAAATGCATTTAAGGGCGTGCTTCTATTGGTTGGCCATGCTTTTGACGATATTTTTGAATATTTTGCCTTTTACATTTGTGATGAACTCTTATAAATTCTTATACATATACTGATCAATCCTTCTCATCCTGGTATTTTCCTCCCACCCCTTCCCTTTTTTTTGAATGTTAATTTATTTCTATATACTTTATAATTTTAGTTATTGTCTAAATTGTATACAATGTTGTAATTTCTATTCTTAAAATGAAATTTAAAAAAAAATATTTTTTTTTAATTCCTTCATTTTCCAAAAAATGATAACAAAAAAAATTACAACTTCAAAAAACCCAAAATGTCTCTTACTAAATACCTTAAGAAGAAAAATTATGTGTTTCATGGCACCATCAGTAATTGGCCTTCATCCCAAATTTGGACAGAAAACAAGAACTGGGTCAGGGAGACCTTAAATGTGGCCAATCACTATATAGAGTAGACACGTAAGAAATAAAATACAGTATTGCTTGTATGGGTTTGTAGCATAGTGTCAACAACATAGGGAAGTTATATAAGGACTTTAAATGAGAGATGTATGCCAAAAAACATTTACTGTACCTAATGAAATCAAATACAGCATACTCAATGAAAAAAAATACATACGCAAGATTGCATAAACACAAGACATGTTAAAAACCACATATTGAGGCCATGGTACTTGACATATCATGGGTTAAAGGTACATCCTCCACCACATGGGCCACTAGAGGGGCTGTATGGTGTTTGAAGATCTGGAGTAAAACAATGTAAAAAAAATATGTAATATTCTACCTAAGTGATTGGAGTAAATAACGGGTGTAAGGGACAGGATGGACAGCCCTATAAATACTCACGTCAACTGCGTAGATGTGAACAGAGGACCAGAGGTGCCTGAGATGTCTGGCATGGAAGCTGAGGTGGAAACACGTGGACAAGCCGGGAGCACTGTGGATTCCCCAAGAATAATGTGCAAATATAGGTGATGGTGAACTAACACTTCTGTGGATTAAAATCAGTAGTATATATTGAATGTAGATAATTGATGAGAAGTGTGAAGAAAACCCATACACCAGGTCAGGTGAAGGGAAAAAATGAAGCATGAATGAAAGAACAGATACTGAAGAAACAACCAAGTATAAGAAGCAAAAAAAGTAAAGAAGCACTTTCTGAGAGAGAGGATGTAGAAACCAAATAGGAAAGACATAGGGGCTGATTTACTAAGAACAATGCGTTCCCATGCGATGGGTCTTGTTAGATAATTAGTAGTTGTTCTCACTTAATGAACCCTTTTGATGCTAATCTCATTCCTATTACTTGTAATATATCTTTGAAATTAGTTTTTTTTATATGTTTACCCAAATCTTTCAATACATTACAAAGAACAGAGAAAGTGTTTCTAAACCCAATAAATTATTATTTTCAGGTCTTGATCTTTAAAGGTGACCATATACTGCAATCCGTTAGATCTTAAAAAAATAGGTTTAGTGCAGGAGCCTATTTTATTTCCTATAATTTGAATTAATTGTTCAAGTGAGTCTTCCTAGTTCCTATTACCTATTTTGCAGAAATATCGAGTTGCCTCCAGAATTGGGAGTGTGGCATCTACATAACTTTTCTCTGCTGGTGGACACAAGAACCTACATCTATAGATGTATATTTGGGCAGCACAGTGGTGTAGTGGTTAGCATTTTTACCTAGCAGCAAAAAGGGTCGCTGGTTCAAATTCCGCCCACAACACCGTCTGCCTGGAGTTTGCATGTTCTCCCTGTGCCTGCGTAGGTTTCCTCCCACACTCTAAAAACATGCTAGTAGGTAAATCGGATCCAGTCTAAATTTGCCCTTATATGTATGAATGTGTGCTAGGGACCCACACAAACACCACCCCATGTTAAAAAAAAAAAAAATTCTTAATTTGCAAATAAGGATCATCTCTTCCTCAGAGAACAGTGAGTGGGGTATGGTGGGTGGGAAGAAATTAGCAGCAGTACAAGCAACTTCCTGTAGGGGCGATATGTCATTCCTGTGTGCCGGCCACCGCTTACGAGAACCAGATATGTGCCACGGGTACATACCTCCGCGCACACAGCGGTTGCGCATCTAGCTACAGGAACCCAATTTTTAGGGAAATTAATAGAAAAGTAGATGCAGATTTCCAGGACTGGACTAACAATTGTTTCTAGTGAAAGGCACCACTTCCATACCGGGCCTATTCTGGCACTTCTCTCCTACATGTAAAAATCATAATTTTTTTGCTAGAAAATTACTCAGAACCCCCAAACATTGTATATGCTTTTTAGCAGACACCCTAGGAAATAAAATGGCGGTCATTGCAACTTTTTATCTCACACGGTATTTGCGCAATAATTTTTCAAATGCTTTTTTTTGGAATTAAAAAATAACAAAACAGTAAAGTTAGCCTAATTTTTTGTATAATGTGAAAGATGATGTTACGCTGAGTAAATAGATACCCAACATGTCATGCTTTAAAATGTGCACACTCATGGAATGGCGCCAAACTTCGGTACTTAAAAATCTCCATAGGCAACACTTTCAAAATTTTTACAGGTTACCAGTTTAGAGTTACAGAGGAGGTCTAGGGCTAGAATTGTTGCACACGCTCTAACACACGTGGCGATACCTCACATGTGTGGTTTGAATGGCGTTTACATATGTGGGCGGGACTTGCGCGTGCGTTCGCTTCTGAGCGCAAGCTACCGGTGACAGGGGCGTTTTTTATTTTATTTTACTTAATTAACTCAATCTATTGTGACAGGTTCTCTTTATGGAGAGATGCTGGGTCATCTCTCCCCCAGTCTGGAAAGCATGAGATTGAGTAAAAAAATTCACCGATCTCATGCTGACAGCTGCGATCGTGGCTTTGTTGACATCCAGGAACCCGGGCGTGAGGTCATAATGTCGCACCAGGGCCTCCGACGGTCATACAGATGACTGGTGACCATCTGGTCACCGAAAATCTCTATGCTCATCATCCGGCACTGGCCGATTCTTTCTCCAGGCTCCCGATGGCACAGGAGAGCCCGCAGAAGCACCGGATGTCGGCGGGGGGATGTCCCCTCCCATCGCCTATAACAATCAAGCGGTGGAACTGCCACTATGATCATTCTTATCGTGCACAGAATCGCCAGCTGGAAAAAATGATATCTGAATGATGCCTGTAGCTCCCGCTGTGTGACGCTTCTCGTCTTCTGACGGTTCTTAAATAACGGAGGGCAGGGCCACCCAATGACCCCGCCCCCTCTGACGCACGGGGACTTCCCTGTCCGCCCCATCACGGGGAAAGCCTCTGGGAAATCCCCGTGCGTCAGAGGGAGGCGGGGTCACCGGGTGGCCCCGCCCTCCATTATTTAAGAACCGTCAGAAGACGAGAAGCGTCACACAGCAGGAGCCTCCCATCATGGATGCGGAGCGGCCCGAGCATGAAGAAGGGAAGAAGACACCACGGAGGAAGATGCCGGACGAGAACACTGGAGGAAGAAGAAGCAGAGGATCGGAGGAAGAAGCAGAGGATAGGAAGAAGCTAGAGGGTCGAAAGCAGAGGGAAGATCCGAAGATCGAAGAAAGAATAAGCATTTGACTAAAGGAATTGTCAAAAACTCTCTCTTGTCATTTTTAACATTTTTGTCACTTTTTTTGTGAAATGGTAGGGGTACTTTTGTACCCCCTTACCATTTCACACAGGGGGGTGGGATCTGGGGGTCCCCTTGTTAAAGGGGGCTTCCAGATTCCGATAAGCCCCCCGCCCGCAGACCCCCACAACCACCGGGCAAGGGTTGTGGGGATGAGGCCCTTGTCCTCATCAACATGGGGACAAGGTGCTTTGGGGGAGACCCCCCAAAGCACCCTCCCAATGTTGAGGGCATGTGGCCTGGTACGGTTCAGGAGGGGGGGCGCTCTCTCGTCCCCCCTCTTTTCCTGTGGCCTGCCAGGTTGCGTGCTCGGATAAGGGTCTGGTATGGATTTTTGGGGGGACCCCACGCCTTTGAAATGTCATTTTGCTGTGAGACTGTTCTGTTTTTTTTTGCATTGATCCATGTCCCCTGGGGCAGGACCCAGGTCTCCAAACACTTTTTATGACAATAACTTGCATATAAGCCTTTAAAATTAGCACTTTTGATTATTCATGCTCAAGTCCCATAGACTTTAACGGTGTTCGAACAAATGTTTTGCCTGTTCGCATGTTCTGGTGCGAACCGAACCGGGGGGGGGGGGGTGTGTTTGGCTCATCCCTGGTCTTAAGCTCGATTTTAGCTCAGTGTTTCTCAACCCTGTCCTCAAGTACCCCCAACAAGCCATGTTTGCAGGTTTTCCTTCATCTTGCCAAGGTGCTTTAAATCAGTCAATGACTTGGTATTTTGGACAACTATTTTAGCTAAGATAAATTCCAAAAACATGTCCTGTCGGGGGTACTTGAGAACTGAGGCTGAGGACAACTGCGCTAAAATGGAAAATTGAATACTTACCACTCTAACTTTCCTTTCCTGGTGACTATCCATGGCAGCATACGCACAATCCATGCATATGCTACCATGAACGCACCAGGAAAGTAACTTTTAGAAAAATCACACCTTTTTTTGTTCTGCCATGCCAATCAGCCTAGTTAAGCTGCAGCTGGGAAATCTGTTGCATGAAAATTAACAGAGCACATGACCAATAAAATTTGTAGCAAATGTTTATGTTTTAACAAAAGAGGGACTTGGAAAAGAGCAAGAAAAGCAAAAAACACATGTATGTTAATTTGAGACACTAACAGAATATGGTTTGGAGATCTGACCATTTTGCAGAGGAAATTAACAGGAGTGCGCCCACAAATGGACATATATTAAAGGATTTAAACATTAACTAGTCACAACATCTTGAAGAAGATTTTTCAAAATAATGCAGCACAGACAATTAAATCAAAGTCAAACAACCTACAAACTTTGACAACATCAAAAATATTTCAGATGAGAATACCCCCCCCCACCCACTCAAACAAATACAATAAACCAAAGTAAAAAAAAACTCTAAAACACATCTGTTTTGCAAAGACATAACAAACAAGTTACAAAAAGAAAATACATGTGTTACAAACTCTATAAGGACACCCAAATGTACTCTTGCCAGCCCCACACACAATCTTGCTGCTTTTCAGGGCAAGGTAAAGAATGCTATCTGCAAGCTTTATATAACATAATTAAGCACATCATCCAGCATGCTACAAAATTACAGATGGGACAAACACCACCCGGTCCAGGGGGGCAAACAAAGAGCCTAACACGGGCAACAGTTATACAACAAATACCATTGCTGTCTATGGGAACTGACTTGTTAACCACTTGCCGACCGCCTAACACAGATATACTGTGGCAGAATGGCACGGGCTTGCAAAATCACGTACCTGGTATGTGATCTGCTTCCCGCGAAAATCTTCCTCTGCTGCTGTAAACAGCAGAGGAAGTGATATCACCTCTCCTCGCGTCGGTCTTTTCGTTCGGGGCAGAGGAGAAAAGTCATCCAAGTAAGTGCACCAACACTAAACTAACAGTAAAACACACTAGGCACCCCCCTGTACCACCTGTCACAGTGACACCAATAGCAGTTTTATTTTTTTTACTGATTATTGCATTGGTGTCAGTTTGTGACAGTTATAAGTGGTAGGGCAGTTAGTGTTAGGCCCCCTTTAGGTCTAGGGTACCCCCTAATAAAGTTTTAACCCCGTGATCACCCCCCCGTCGTCAGTGTCACTAAGCGATAATTTTTCTGATCGCTGTATTAGTGTCACTGGTGACGCTAGTTACGGAGATAAGTATTTAGGTTCGCCGTCAGCGTTTTATAGCGTCAGGGACCCCTATATATTACCTAGTAAAGGTTTTAACCCCTTGATTGCCCCCTAGTTAACCCTTTCACCAGTGATCACCATATAACTGTTACGGGTGACGCTGGTTAGTTTATTTTTTATAGTGCCAGGGCACCCGCCGTTTATTACCGAATAAAGGTTTAACCCCTGATCGCCCGGCGGTGATACAAGTTAGGTTTTAGGGTCAGATAGGGTCTGTGTCGCCCCAGGCAGCGTCAGGTTAGTGACAGTCATGTTTTTTCCTGTTTGCTTTTCAGGTATGTAATTTTTTATACTTTACTGTTTACTGTGTTTTATTGTTAACCATTTTTTTGTTTTCAGGTATGCCATTCAGCTGCAGCGCGGATTTATTTATCTTGACAACAACAGCGTTTGCTCCCACGATACATAAAGCCGTGACTCCAGCACTGTCGGAGGTGATATATGCCAAAGCATGGGGGCAGCAGGGGCGGAGGAGCAATTTGCTCCTAACTTATGGGGCGGATGCCCCATGCTTCGGCATATATAAATGGTGCATGTATGCCCATCATTAGAAGTGGAATTGGAGGGATATAGGGGTGGAGACACGGAGGCAATTGCTGCCACTTGCCTGCTCACGCATGCATACCTAGAAGTTGGAATTTGGGACCATCTCGGCACTTGTTAATAAATCACAGTTGAAAAAACATAATTGAAAAAACATAAAATATATACATTTTAATGACTACATTACAAAAATACTAAATAATATACACAAGCAATATTAAAAACAATTGTATACACCACAGTTAACAAGATTACTAACGGGAAACCCCGTTAGGTATCTGTAGAGGGGGGTATACAAAGATCTTTCCTCAACCGGTTTCGCAGTGAAGACCACTTCTTCAGGAGGCATTGTCTATAAAACAATTAATAGTCTTTTATTTTTATGGTACAGTTAAAGATGTGAACAATACAGCAAGGTAATGGTGAAACATCATAATACATAAATAATAACAAAATTGAAGACTGGCTCACCCACTCAGACGGGTTCAATGGAACAGCAGGACCCAAAACAAATCCCCCCACGGCGGACACGGGGGATTGTAAACAGATTCTGATTAATAGATAATGGAGAGTAAAAATATAGAAACTACGGATGTTTGGGGTGCACACCCAGGTGAGATGGGGTGGTGATCCGGGAAAGGGAAGTAAAGTGGTGAAGGCAAGGCGAAATATGAGATGAGGGAAGGGAAAAGGGGGAGGGTGATGTGTGGTGGGAGAAAGAAGGAAAAAGAGCGCAGAGAAGGGGTGGATAAGAAGAAGGGGGAAAGATAAGGAGGAGGAAAAAGAGGGGAGGAAAGGGGGGAGAGGGAACAGGGGGGAAAAGGAAGAAAAAAAAATATATAGGGCCAGAAGGAAAAAATAAAAAAGGGAAAGAGGGAAAAGAAAAAGGAAAAAGGGGAGGAAAGGAATGGAGTGAAGGGAGAAGGGCGAGTGAACAGGACGGGAGGGGGGGAGGAAGGGAAGGGAAAGGAAAGAAAAAAAGGGGGGGAGGGGCAGAGAAAGGAAGGAAGGGGGAGGGGGGGAAATAGAGGGGAGGGGGAAGAAGGGGGAAGGAGGGAGAGGAGAAAGGGGGGAGAGGGGAGAAAAGAAAAAAGGGGGGGAGAGCAAAGAAGGGGGAAAAGGGGAAAAGGGAGAAAGGAGAAGGAAGGGGTGGGGAGAGAAGGGAGGGAAGAAGGAGGGGAGGAAAATCGAAAGCGGTAAAAAGAAGGGAAAAGGTGCCAAAAGGATCCCACAAGACATCCAGTGGTCCAAAGCATACAACACTAAGATAGAAACATGAGGACACTAACACTCACCAGGTAATTAGTTGACCAATGGTAATTGCATGGGCTGCCTATATCAAGGTAAGATATGTAACAGCAATGAAGAAAAGGAGAATACTCCCGAAGTCAAGGATTGGCCCTTTAGGTTGGGGATACAGCAGAGCTAGAGTAGGTACGCAAGGTCCCAAAGTAGCCAGTTAGTCTGTAAAATGCAAGGTGGATGAAATAAAAACTCTGGAGGTCAGAAGCCAGGGGGGATGGAGGGGAGAGGAAAGCAGAACAGAGACGGGGGGAAAAAAATGAGAGGGATACAGGGGATGGTAGAGAGAAACACACAACCCTGCACCACTCGCAGGGACACACTGAACTGCAGAGGGAATGATTCATCATGGCAGCCCAGCATTCAGAATCTGTACATGCTCACATAGCCGTCTGACATGGGCCGCTATAAGAGCTCCCCAACCCAGGTGGTGTCAGGGCACGTCACCGTAGGCGGCATCTGACGTCACCGGGTCTGTTTACCCACACTGCGCAGGTGCACGGAACCGTGCTCCTGCGCAAGCGCGCGCTGGTGTAACCTAAGAATCAGCAAAATCCAGAACATTACAGTGCAAGCAGGAGAACCTGCCAGGGTAAACACGTGTCCGCCAGGGGGAGAGAGGGCAAGGGATGCTGCAGAGTACCAAGACCGCTGAGAAAAGGGAGGGAGGGAGAGCTAGTCTTCTTAACAGCAAATGTGTCAAATGAAATAAAAGAAAAAAACATAACAAGGAAACTAAAGGTAATGAATGTATAGGTCTCTGGGGATATACCACCAGAAATGTCACCAATCCTAACACAGGTATGCGGTTCATTCACATAGATGACACTAGGAGATCACAATAATCATGATAATGGTATCAAATCCCAGCAAAACCCATAGCTGGAATAAAGGGGTGAGTAGGGGAATAAGGGGGGGGGGGGGAGGAGGGGGGAGGGACAAGGAAAAACCGGAGAAATTGGAGCTAGCCAAAACCATTGACAAAAATGGTTTCATAGACGATTTATTTCTGGTATGGACTGTGTCGAAGGATAAACTCCTGAACTTCCTTCACGAGTTGGATGATAATGACCTCAACCTCAAATTCACTTTCAAAATTGACACTGATCAGATTTCATTTCCAGATCTTAACATTATTAAACAACAAGACGGCACCCTAGGTACGGATCTTTACCATAAGCCTACAGCTGGTAATACTTTATTATATGCCACCAGTGCTCACCCCAGATCACTGGTGCGCAGTATACCCTACTCACAATATCTACGTCTGCGCAGAAACTGTACACTTGAAAACGATTTTAGGATTCAGGCCAAGGCGTTAGGCGAATGTCTTCTACTGCGAGGATACTCTTCCACCAACCTTAGAAAGGCATTCAATAAAGCCTTGTCACGTCCTCGGAACTCCTTACTTTTTAATCGCAAAAAACCCTCCTCTTCCAATGATCCCGTCAGGTTTATTACTACTTATTCAGCACACCACAATGTACTTCGAAATATCCTATCCAACAATTGGCATTTTCTCACTGAGCACCATATCCTGAGTAAACATGTGCGGTCTGCCCCGGAACTGGTGTTCCGCAGGACATGTTCCCTGTGTGGCCAACTAACCATTATACATCTGTTAAACCCCCGAGGATAGGACCTAATGGCACATTTAGATGTGGGGACTGTTCCCGCTGTCCCTGGGTCCGTGAGGGGAAAAGGTTCGTCTTACCCAACGGGGAACTCTTTATCCCACGGACCTTTGCAGACTGTGGCACTAGAGGTGTTATTTATTTGATGTTATGTACTTGCAAAGCCTTTTATGTTGGAAAGACCATTCGAGAACTCAGGCAGAGGATTGGTGACCACCTCTATTATTCCGAGAATGGTAAACTGACCACGATTGGCAGATATATTGGATTATATCATAGATATGATAATCCTGTTGTTCAATTTCTAGTTCTTGAGGTGGTGCAACCTAACCCTAGGGGTGGCAATTGGGACCGTACAATCCTGCAGAGGGAAACTTTATGGATAGAACGGCTCAATGCCACCTTCCATCACGGTCTCAACAAAATGGTATTGTACAAAATTTTTGTGAATGGTTTTGGCTAGCTCCAACTTCTTTCCTGGTTTTTTCTTGTCCCTCCCCTCCCCCTCCTTTCCCTCCCCCCCTTATTCCCCTACTCACCCCTCCCCCTCCTTTCCCTCCCCCCCTTATTCCCCTACTCACCCCTTTATTCCAGCTATGGGTTTTGCTGGGATTTGATACCATTATCATGATTATTGTGATCTCCTAGTGTCACTTCATCTATGTGAATGAACCGCATATTTGCGTTAGGATTGTGACATTCCTGGTGGTATATCCCCAGAGACCTATACATTCATTACCTTTAGTTTCTTTGTTATGTTTTTTTCTTTTATTTCATTTGACACATGTTTGCTGTTAAGAAGACTCACTCTCCCTCCCTTTTCTCAGCGGTCTTGGTACTCTGCAGCATCCCTTGCCCTCTCTCCTCCTGGCGGACACATGTTTACCCTGGCAGGTTCTCCTGCTTGCACTGTAATGTCCTGCATCTTGCTGATCATTAGGTTACACCAGCGCGCGCTTGCGCAGTAGCACGGTTCCGTGCACCTGCGCAGTGTGGGTAAACAGACCCGGTGACGTCAGATGCCGCCTACTTCGGCCTTCCCCTGACGCCGCCTGGGTTGGGGAGCTCGTATAGCGGCCCATGTCGGACGGCTATATGAGCACGTACGGATTCTGAATGCTGGGCTGCCATGATGAATCATTCCCTCTGAAGGTCAGTGTGTCCCTGCGAGCGGTGCAGGGTTGTGCGTTTCTCTCTACCATCCCCTGTATCCCTCTCATTTTTTTCTCCCGTCTCTGTCCTGCTTTCCTCTCCCCTCCATCCCCCCTGGCTTCTGGCCTCCAGAGTTTTGATTTCACCACCTTGCATTTTACAGACTAACTGGCTACTTTTGGACCTTGCGTACCTACTCTAGCTCCGCTGTATCCCCAACCTAAAGGGCTAATCCTTGACTTCGGGAGTATTCTCCTTTTCTTCATTGCTGTTACATATCTTACCTTGATATAGGCAGCCCATGCAATTACCATTGGTCAACTAATTACCTGGTGAGTGTTAGCGTCCTCATGTTTCTATTTTAGTGTTGTATGCTTTGGACCACTGGATGTCTTGTGGGATCCTCTTGGCACCTTTTCCCTCTCTCCCCCTCCTTTCTCCCCTCCCTCCTTCCCCCTTCTCCCCCTCCCCTCTATTTCCCCCCCTCCCCCCTTCCTTCCTTCCCCTCTCCCTACCTTTCCCCGCCCCCTCCCCCCTTTTTCTTTCCTTTCCCTTTCCTTTCTTTTCCCCCCCTCCCATCCTGTTCCCTCGCCCTCCTCCCTTCACTCCATTCCTTCCCTCCCCGGTCTGTTCCCACCTTACCTTCCCCTCCCCCTTCCTCTTCCCCCCCTCCTTCCCTCCCCTCCTTCTCCCCCTTTTTCATTTTCCCTCTTTCCCTTTTTTATTTTTCCTTCTGGCCCTATATATCCCCCCCCCCCCTTTTCTCTGGCTCTCCTGTCCCAACAGGGAACCTGAGAATGGAGCTAGTGATTCGGCCAGCTGACCATAGAGCTGATCAGAGACCAAAATGGCTCCAATCATCTCTATGGCCTAGGAAACCGGAAGCTATGAGCATTTCATGACTTTGATTTCGCAGGATGTAAACAGTGCCATTGGGAAATTGGGAAAAGCATTTTATCACACTGATCTTGGTGTGGTCAGATGCTTTGAGGGCAGAGGACCGATCTAGGGTCTAATAGACCCCATTTATTTCAAAAAAAGAGTACCTGTCACTACCTATTGCTATCATAGGGGATATTTACATTCCCTGACATAACAATAAAAATGATACAAAAAAAATGAAAAGGAAGAGTTTAAAAATAAGATAAACAAGCAAAGGCGAACGAAAGCGTTGGTCTGGCGTCAAATGTAAACAGCAATTGCACCATGCATGTGAGGTATCACCACGAAGGTCAGATCGAGAGCAGTAATTTTAGAAGTAGACCTCCTCTGTAAATCTAAAGTGGTAACCTGTAAAGGCTTTTAACCACCTGTAAAGGCTTTTAACCACTTCCAGACCGCAGCACGCCGATGTACGTACAAACTTTGCCGGCGGATATCATTGTTATGGCAGCAGCTAGCTGCCACAACCCTGGTATCCCCGTTTTCATGCGGCAGTTGGCTTTCTGATAAAAGTGGTCCCTGCGGTGGATTCGCCGCAAGATCACTTTTATCGGTGGCTGGAGAGGGCCGCGATCCGGTGCCCTCCACCGCTTACCGGAGCAGTCGGTAGCGGCGGAGGCGATCGTGTCCATCTCCCTTCTGTGCCTGGAGATGAGTGAGGCTAAAATGGCGCCCACTCGGCTCCATGACACTGCTGGGTGGAAGCGACGTTAAAACGTCACTTCCGCCCACGCCTCTTAAAGGCATATTTTTTCAATGTCATTTTTTAAATGACTTTTTTTTTTTTTTATTATTGCATTTTAGTGTAAATATGAGATCTGAGGTCTTTTTGACCCCAGATCTCATATTTAAGAGGTCCTGTCATGCTTTTTTCTATTATAAGGGATGTTTACATTCCTTGTAATAGGAATAAGAGTGACACTTTTTTTTTTTTTTTTTTTTTTTAAAACATTGTAAAAATAAATAAAATAATGTAAAATAAATAAAATTTTTTTTTTAAAAACCCCCCGTCCCGACGAGCTCGCGCGCAGAAGCGAACGCATACGCGAGTAGCACCCGCATATAAAAACGGTGGTCAAACTACACATGTGAGGTATCGCCGCGACCGGTAGAGCGAGAGCAATAATTCTAGCCCTAGACCTCCTCTGTAATGCAAAACATGCAACCTGTAGAATTTTTTAAACAGCGCCTATGGAGATTTTTGAGGGTAAAAGTTTGACGCCATTCCACGAGCGGGCGCAATTTTGAAGCGTGACATGTTGGGTATCAATTTACTTGGCGTAACATTATATTTCACAATATAAAAAAAAATTGCAAATTGTGGACAAGGAAAGATTACTCCTGCGCTTGTGAGGGTCTGTTTGGGTTTGAGAAAAGTAGTATTGTGAACCATAGCAAAGCTAAAAGAGATGGTGTTGCATGTCCCGCTGCCCAGAAATTGACCCCGGGGTGGTCAGGTAAGGCTATATGGAGAGTGATGGATAAACGTATAAAATATATTCATATGAAAATGGAAGCAAATAAAAGCAATTGAATAATACCAATACTACGTATCATGCAAACAGGTAACAAAATATAAAAAACATGGAAATTAAAAATGGGTTAAAAGTATCATAAGCCCATGTTGAGGCGGGTGTTTAGAGTCGGCTGATGCGTTTCGAGGATAACCTCTTCATCAGAGCCTTTGAGAACCAGGGCGCAGTCTCTATGGGCCAGTAGGCCAAAATATGTACATCAACATAATGGCTAGTTGGAAAAAGTGGCCTGAAATGGGAAATAAGATTTTCTGTGTTCCATACCAGTCCACGTTCAAGCGTTCTATGTGATAGTTTATGGTATGTGTGTTCTCCTTTAGATTTGTAGAAAAGGGATTGTAGCGTGGTGTGGACCTGTCACGGGCTGGATGGAGGAGAGATTTGGCCTGGAAGAGTGCTGTCCTGTATTAAGGAGGATGGAGGGGGGTGAAGATCTCTTGAGAGGATACTGCAGCCGAGTGTGTCCACAGCTGTCTCTCTGCCTCAGATATAGGAGGATAGCTTTCCCATTTCAGGCCACTTTTTCCAACTAGCCATTATGTTGATGTACATATTTTGGCCTACTGGCCCATAGAGACTGCACCCTGGTTCTCAAAGGCTCTGATGAAGAGGTTATCCTCGAAACGCGTCAGCCGACTCTAAACACCCGCCTCAACATGGGCTTATGATACTTTTAACCCATTTTTCATTTCCATGTTTTTTATATTTTGTTACCTGTTTGCATGATACGTAGTATTGGTATTATTCAATTGCTTTTATTTGCTTCCATTTTCATATGAATATATTTTATACGTTTTAATGTGAGCAATTGATCACACGCCCTTTATCCATCACTCTCCATATAAAAAAAATTGGGCTAACTTTACTGTTGTCTTATTTATTCAAAAAAGTGAATTTTTTCCAAAAAAGTGCGCTTATAAGACCACTGCGCAAATACGGTGCAAAAAAAAGTATTGCAACGACCGCCATTTTATTCTCTAGGGTGTTAGAAAAAAAACCCATATATAATGTTTGGGGGTTCTAAGTAATTTTCTAGCAAAAAAACCTGTTTTAAACATGTGAACACCTAAAATCCAAAACGAGGCTGGTCCTTAAGTGGTTAAAGGCTTTTAAAAATGTATGTAGTTTGTCGCCACTGCACGTTTGTGCGCAATTTTAAAGCATGTCGTGTTTGGTATCCATGTACTTGGCCTAAGATCATCTTTTTTATTTCGTCAAACATTTGAGCAATATAGTGTGTTTTAGTGCATTAAAATTTAAAAAAGTGTGTTTTTTTCCCCAAAAAATGCGTTTGAAAAATCGCTGTGCAAATACTGTGTGAAAAAAAAATGAAACACCCACCATTTTAATCTGTAGGGCCTTTGCTTAAAAAAAAAAATATATATAATGTTTGGGGGTTCAAAGTAATTTTCTTTCAAAAAAATATATTTTTTCATGTAAACAAATAGTGTCAGAAAGGGCTTTGTCTTCAAGTGGTTAGAAGAGTGGGTGATGTGTGACATAAGCTTCTAAATGTTGTGCATAAAATGCCAGGACAGTTCAAAACCCCCCCAAATGACCCCATTTTGGAAAGTAGACACCCGAAGCTATTTGCTGAGAGGCCATGGAATATTTTAATTGTGACACAAGTTGCGGGAAAAAGACAAAATTTTTTTTGCACAAAGTTGTCACTAAATGATATATTGCTCAAACATGCCATGGGCATATGTGGAATTACACCCCAAAATGCATTCTGTTGCTTCTCCTGAGTACGGGGATACCACATGTGTGAGACTTTTTGGGAGGCTAGCCGCGTACGGGATCGAGAAAACCTAGCAACGCCTTCAAGCTTTCTAATGCCCCGTACACACGGTCGGACATTGATCGGACATTCTGACAACAAAATCCTAGGATTTTTTCCGACGGATGTTGGCTCAAACTTGTCTTGCATACACACGGTCACACAAAACTGTCGGAAAATCCGATCATTCTGAACGCGGTGACATAAAACACGCAAGTCGGGACTATAAAGGGGGCAGTAGCCAATAGCTTTCATCTCTTTATTTATTCTGAGCATGCATGGCACTTTGTGCGTCGGATTTGTGTACACACGATCGGAATTTCCGACAACGGATTTTGTTGTCGGAAAATTTTATAGCCTTTGTGTGTCAGAAAATCCGATGGAAAATGTGTGATGGAGCCCACACACGGTCGGAATTTCCGACAACAAGGTCCTATCACACATTTTCCGTCGGAAAATCCGACCGTGTGTACAGGGCATAAGGGTGTAAATTTTTGATTTCACTCCACCCTGCCTATCACAGTTTCGGTGGCCATGGAATGACCCCATTTTGGAAAGTAGACACCCCAAGCTATTTGCTGAGAGGTATGGTGAGTATTTTGCAGACCTCGCTTTTTGTCACAAAGTTTTGAAAATTGAAAAAAGAAAAAAAAAAAAAATACATTTTTCTTTTCTTTCTTCATTTTCAAAAACAAATGAGAGCTGCAATATACTCATTTGGGGGGGTTTTGTGCCATCTTGGCATTTTATGGCCTTCAAAACTGTGATATGTAATGAGACGTGAAATCAAAAATGTATGCCCTTAGAAATCCTGAAGGCGGTGCTTGGGCCCCGTATGCAGCTAGACTCCCAAAAAGTCCCACACATGTGGTATCCCCGTACTCAGGAGAATCAGCAGAATGTATTTTGGGGTACAATTCCACATATTCCCATGGCCTTTGTGAGCAATATATCATTTAGTGACAACTTTTTGTAATTTTTTTTTTGTCATTATTCACTTGGCACAAAAAAAATAATATTCAATGGGCTCAACATGCCTCTCAGTAAATTCCTTGGGGTTTCTACTTTCCAAAATGGGTTTATTTGGGGGGGGGGTTTATACTGCCCTGCCATTTTAGCACCTCAAGAAATTAGATAGGTCATCAAACTAAAATCTGTGTAAATTCCAGAAAATGTACCCTAGTTTGTAGACGCTATAACTTTTGCCCAAACCAATAAATATACGCTTATTGACATTTTTTTTTACCAAAGACATGTGGCTGAATACATTTTGGACTAAATGTATGACTAAAATTTAGTTTATTGGATTTTTATTTATAACAAAAAGTAGAAAATATCATTTTTTTTTCAAAATTTCCAGTCTTTTTCCGTTTATAGCGCAAAAAATGAAAACTGCAGAGGTGATCAAATACCATCAAAAGAAAGCTCTATTTGTGGGAACAAAAGGACGCAAATTTTCGTTTGGGTACAGCATTGCATGACCGCGCAATTAGCAGTTAAAGCGACGCAGTGCCAAATTGTAAAAAGTGCTCTGGTCAGGAAGGGGGTAAATCCTTCCGGGGTGAAGTGGTCAATTTTGCTAGTCCCCACTTGGCTGGCTTATCTTCTAGTTATTGTCTTTAAAATGGGCATGGGGGCCCAGGTCCCATCCTGAGGGACATATATCAATGTCACCAATTTGGACAACCCCAAAAACGAAACAAGAATTGCCTTTAAAAATGCAAAATTGCTTAATAGCTAGAAACTTGGGGGGGGGGGGGGGCTTACTCTTCCTGTAATGTGGTGCATCTGTAGCATGTATCCAAAATGCTGCTTGAAAAATGTACGGCTTTAGAGAAAAGTTACAAATCTACATTGCAGCTGCAAGATTTTAACACAAAACAAAAAATAGCGTCCGCCCCCCCCCCCCCCCCCGTACCTACAAGGCCATTTGGGTCTGTTAAGGCTTAAAATGAAAACCCCCCACGTGAAAATACCACCCTCAACTCAAAAAATATTGTGCCCCTTCCACACACTAACAAACCCTTATCCAAACACACAGCAAGCCAGCCCATGAAAGGTGGGTGGATGTTTGGGGGCAGGAGGGGTTCAGGCACCCCAAAAGTCAACCACCTTGTTCCCATATTCAGGGGGACAAGGGCCTCTTCCACACAACCCTAGGCTGGAGTTGGGGGGGCTGCAGACAGGGGGCTTTTTCGGAATGTGGAAAGCCCCTTTAAACTAGTGGGTACAAGGTGCTTTGTGGTTGGTATTGGGCTGAGCCAAACATGCCCCAAAGGCAGCCAGTGTCAGAAACCATGAATCAGACCGAGACAGAAGTACAGTTAAATCACACTTGTTTAATAATAAAAGTAAATAGAACAAACATAGTCAAAACGTAGTCAAAGTTCGGTAACCGGAAGGGATAGTCAGCCAAGCTAGAAGGTCAGGGATCAGTGTAGTGGAACAGCAAGCAGGATCTGGAGCCAGAAGGGATGTCAGCCAAGCAAGTCTTTAACGGGACTGCAGGTGCTAGTCTCTGTGAGGTTGACCAAGGCAAAGGCAGAGATCCCCTGGGCTGGACGGCTTAACTAGGCAGGACTGACGAGCAGGATATCATCAACAGGTGCATAACTGTGGAGAGATAGGATCTGGCTATGAGCCGACAGCTGAGCGACCAGCTCAGAGAAGGAAGGGCTGAGCCCAGCCCTGACAGCCAGCTATGTTAAGTGCATGCGGCTTTGTATGGTTCAGGAGGGGGTTGGGCGATCGCTCTTCTTGCCCCTTTCCTAGCTGGCCCTGTTGTATGCTCTGAAAAAGGATGTGGTTTGGGTTGGTGAAGGCAGCTCACAGCCTTTTAATAATGGAGTGGAGTGTGCAGTTCCCCTTTAAAAGCAAAAGTTAGCCCATGGAAATCCAAGGTGTTAGAGGGGGGAGACAAAAGAATTGGAGTGTGGAGTTCCCCTTTAACCACTTGCCGACCAGCCACCGCAGTTGTACTGCGGCAGAATGCCACAGGTGGGCAAAACGACATTATGTAACATCACTTTGCCTTGTGGCCACTAGGGGCACGCGCGTGCCCCCTGCTCACCCATGGAGCCGATGCGGCAGTCGCGATCACCGCCGGGCTCCCGCGATCGTTCGGGGCATGCGGAGAACTGGGATCTGTGTGTGCAAACAGTTCCCGGTTCTCTGAGGGGAGAAGTGACAAATCGTCTGTTCATACAGAGTATGAACAGCGATCTGTCATCTCCCCTACACAGTCCCCTCCCCCCTTCAGTTAGAACACACACTAGGGAACACAATTAACCCCTTGATCGCCCTCTATGGTTAACCCCTTTCCTGCCATTGACATTTTTACAGTAATCAATGCATTTTTATAGCACTGATCGCTGTAAAAATGCCAGTGGTCCCAAAAATGTGTCAAAATTGTCTGACGTGTCCGCCATAATGTCACAGTCCCGATAAAAATTGCAGATCGCCACCATTACTAGTGAAAAAAAAAAAAAAGAATAATAAAAGTGCCATAAAACTATCCCCTATTTTGTAGACGCTATAACTTTTGCGCAAACCAATCAATATACGGTTATTGCAATTTTTTTTACCAAAAATATGTAGAAGAATACACCTAAACTGAGGAAAAAATAGTTTTTATATATTTTTGGGGGAGATTTATTATAGCAAAAAGTAAAAAATATTGCGTTTTTTTAAAATTGTCGCTCTTTTTTTTGTTTATAGCGCAAAAAATAAAAACCGCAGAGGTAATCAAATACCACCAAAAGAAAGCTCTATTTGTAGGAAAAAAGGACGTCAATTTTGTTTGGGTACAACCTCACATGACCGTGCAATTGTCAGTTAAAGCGACGCAGTGCCAAATCGCAAAAAGTGCTCTGGTCAGGAAAGGGGTAAAATCCTCCAGGGCTGAAGCAGTTAAAAGCAAAAGCTAGCCCAAGGAAATCATATGCATTAGAGGGGGAAGGTTAAATACCCTTTTAGGAGGAGCTAGAGGAGCAAGAGTCTTTTTACATCATTTTAACAAGGTACATGTCACATGTTGGCAAGGTAACATACTAACATGACCTGTGTGCAAATCTCCTTAAAAAAATACATGAAGGTGAACCAGCGTAAAAAAAAAGTTCAAGTTTAGAGGTGCGCCCATTCAACCCATGCAAATTGCATTTGCGTTGCTTGACATTTGCTAAGATTTTGGCCACGCAGTGAACAAATGTATTTGAACAAGCGCAAGTGCCGCTTGCGCATGCACAATGCTTACTTTGATCTCACGCAGTTCTAAACGTACTTGCAGGCACAGCAGGCTTTCTCTGAAAAAGTTACTTTCTCATTCTATTTTGGACATATTTGTTACTTGGGCAGTTGTTACTAAACTTCCTCACATCACCCTATATCACCCCATAATAGTGGCACCTCCACCTTCTGTTAATATTGAATTGAAGATGCCGTGCGCCATGTCCATAGTGGCGCACAGATTGCATTCTCCCACGCGCTGAGATCGCTATAGTAAATGGGGGATTCGCGCTCTGTTCCCTGCGCACCGTTTCGTAAATATGAAAATGTGCGTTGCGCCTCACCGCACCCCTCTACTGATGGTGCACGACTTTTGTAAATCAGCCCCCATGTGCTAAAAGTATAGCTAAAACCTATGGTGATTTACCTTGTTGGTTCACATAGAACCGGGAACCAAAGTTACAAGTGAATGCATGCATGTAAGGTGTTGCCAGAGACACACAGACACCAAATGAAGCAGGTTAAATGCTCCCAGCTGATACGTGTCCAGCCCAGCGTCACGTGGGCATGGCAAGAAAGGGAAGGCACCTGTGCCAGAGCGAAGGAATCTGCCCACGCAAGCTCAGATACCACCTAAATGTCAGCCTGGATGGAAAGAAAAACCTGCTCATGCGGCACACAACGAGCGGTAACGTGGCGCCGGATATGCTGTGTCGGTGCTCCTACTTCCGGATTTTGGAACGCATTGTTGAATGACGTGCGTTTCCAGTCACTCAATCTCTGGCTAAGATGAGTTCCGATAAAAATACATTTAACCACTTGCCGACCGCCTCACGCATATATACGTGAGCAGAATGGCACGGGCAGGCAAAATCACGTACCCATACGTGATTGCCTTCCCGCGAGCGGGGGGTCCGATCGGACCCCCCCGGTGCCAGCGGCGGTCGGCATTTGGCTAGGAGCGATGAGAGACGAGGGGGAGACCATCCGATCGTGGCCCCCCCTCGCGATCGCTCCCAGCCAATGAGGAACATCCCCTGCCTGTGTATAGTACACACAGGCAGAGGATGTGATGTCATCTCTCCTCGGCTCGGCAGTTTCCGTTCTAGCGCCGAGGAGAGAAGACATGTAAGCGCACCAACACACACACACACACACACACAGTAGAACATGCCAGGCACACAAAACACCCCCGATCCCCCCCCGATCGCCCCCCGATCCCCCCCCAATCACCCCTCCCCCCTCCCTGTCACAAACTGACACCAGCAGTTTTTTTTTATTTTTTTTATGATTACTGCATGGTGTCAGTTAGTGACAGTTACTGTGGTAGGACAGTGAGTGTTACCCCCCTTTAGGTCTACGGTACCCCCCTAACCAAGTTTTAACCCCTTGATCACCCCCTGTCACCAGTGTCGCTAAGCGATCCTTTTTCTGATCGCTGTATTAGTGTCGCTGGTGACGCTAGTTAGGAACGTAAATATTTAGGTTCGCCGTCAGCATTTTATAGCGACAGGGACCCCCATATACTATCTAATAAATGTTTTAACCCCTTGATTGCCCCCTAGTTAACCCTTTCACCACTGATCACCGTATAACTGTTACGGGTGACGCTGGTTAGTTGGTTTATTTTTCATAGTGTCAGGGCACCCGCCGTTTATTACCGAATAAAGGTTTAGCCCCCTGATCGCCCGGCGGTGATATGCGTCGCCCCAGGCAGCGTCAGATTAGCGCCAGTACCGCTAACACCCACGCACGCAGCATACGCCTCCCTTAGTGGTATAGTATCTGAACGCATCAATATCTGATCCGATCAGATCTATACTAGCGTCCCCAGCAGTTTAGGGTTCCCAAAAACGCAGTGTTAGCGGGATCAGCCCAGATACCCGCTAGCACCTGCGTTTTGCCCCTCCGCCCGGCCCAGCCCAGCCCACCCAAGTGCAGTATCGATCGATCGATCACTGTCACTTACAAAACGCTAAACGCATAACTGCAGCGTTCGCAGAGTCAGGCCTGATCCCTGCGATCGCTAACAGTTTTTTTGGTAGCGTTTTGGTGAACTGGCAAGCACCAGCCCCAGGCAGCGTCAGGTTAGCGCCAGTCGCGCTAACACCCACGCACGCACCGTACACCTTCCTTAGTGGTATAGTATCTGAACGCAACAATATCTGATCCGATCAGATCTATACTAGCATCCCCAGCAGTTTAGGGTTCCCAAAAACGCAGTGTTAGCGGGATCAGCCCAGATACCTGCTAGCACCTGCGTTTTGCCCCTCCGCCCGGCCCAGCCCACCCAAGTGCAGTATCGATCGATCACTGTCACTTACAAAACACTAAACACATAACTGCAGCGTTCGCAGAGTCAGGCCTGATCCCTGTGATCGTTAACAGTTTTTTTGGTAGCGTTTTGGTGAATTGGCAAGCACCAGCCCCAGGCAGCGTCAGGTTAGTGCCAGTTGCGCTAACACCCACGCACGCACTGTACACCTTCCTTAGTGGTATAGTATCTGAACGCAACAATATCTGATCCGATCAGATCTATACTAGCATCCCCAGCAGTTTAGGGTTCCCAAAAATGCAGTGTTAGCGGGATCAGCCCAGATACCTGCTAGCACCTGCGTTTTGCCCCTCCGCCCGGCCCAGCCCACCCAAGTGCAGTATCGATCGATCACTGTCACTTACAAAACACTAAACGCATAACTGCAGCGTTCGCAGAGTCAGGCCTGATCCCTGCGATCGCTAACAGTTTTTTTGGTAGCGTTTTGGTGAACTGGCAAGCACCAGCAGCCTAGTACACCCCGGTCGTAGTCAAACCAGCACTGCAGTAACACTTGGTGACGTGGCGAGTCCCATAAATGCAGTTCAAGCTGGTGAGGTGGCAAGCACAAATAGTGTCCCGCTGCCACCAAAAAGACAAACACAAGCCCGTCGTGCCCATAATGCCCTTCCTGCTGCATTCGCCAATCCTAATTGGGAACCGACCACTTCTGCAGCGCCCGTACTTCCCCCATTGACATCCCCAACCAAATGCAGTCGGCTGCATGAGAGGCATTTTCTTTATGTCCTCCCGAGTACCCCTACCCAACGAATCCCCCCAAAAAAGATGTGGTGTCTGCAGCAAGCGCGGATATAGGCGTGACACCCGCTATTATTGTCTCTCCTGTCCTGACAATCCTGGTCTTTGCATTGGTGAATGTTTTGAACGCTACCATTCACTAGTTGAGTATTAGCGTAGGGTACAGCATTGCACAGACTAGGCACACTTTCACAGGGTCTCCCAAGATGCCATCACATTTTGAGAGACCCGAACCTGGAAGCGGTTACAGTTATAAAAGTTAGTTACAAAAAAAAGTGTAAAAAAAAAAAAAAAAACACATACAAAAATATAAAATAAAAAAAAAATAGTTGTCGTTTTATTGTTCTCTCTCTCTCTATTCTCTCTATTGTTCTGCTCTTTTTTACTGTATTCTATTCTGCAATGTTTTATTGTTATTATGTTTTATCATGTTTGTTTTTCAGGTCTGCAATTTTTTATACTTTACCGTTTACTGTGCTTTATTGTTAACCATTTTTTTGTCTTCAGGTACGCCATTCATGACTTTGAGTGGTTATACCAGCATGATGCCTGCAGGTTTAGGTATCATCTTGGTATCATTCTTTTCAGCCAGTGGTCGTCTTTCATGTAAAAGCAATCCTAGGGGCTAATTAGCCTCTAGACTGCTTTTACAAGCAGTGGGAGGGAATGCCCCCCCCCCGTCTTCCGTGTTTTTCTCTGGCTCTCCTGTCTCAACAGGGAACCTGAGAATGCAGCCGGTGATTCAGCCAGCTGACCATAGAGCTGATCAGAGACCAGAGTGGCTCCAAACATCTCTATGGCCTAAGAAACCGGAAGCTACGAGCATTTCATGACTTAGATTTCGCCGGATGTAAACAGCGCCATTGGGAAATTGGGAAAGCATTTGATCACACCGATCTTGGTGTGGTCAGATGCTTTGAGGGCAGAGGAGAAATCTAGGGTCTAATAGACCCCAATTTTTTCAAAAAAGAGTACCTGTCACCACCTATTGCTATGATATGGGATATTTACATTCCCTGAGATAACAATAAAAATGATTTAAAAAAAAAAAAAATATGAAAGGAACAGTTTAAAAATAAGATAAAAAAGCAAAAAAATAAGCACCCCTGTCCCCCCTGCTCTTGCGCTAAGACAAACGCAAGCGTCGGTCTGGCGTCAAATGTAAACAGCAATTGCACCATGCATGTGAGGTATCACCACGAAGGTCAGATCGAGGGCAGTAATTTTAGCAGTAGACCTCCTCTGTAAATCTAAAGTGGTAACCTGTAAAGGCTTTTAAATGCTTTTAAAAATGTATTTAGTTTGTCGCCACTGCACGTTTGTGCGCAATTTTAAAGCATGTCATGTTTGGTATCCATGTACTCGGCCTAAGATCATCTTTTTTATTTCATCAAACATTTGAGCAATATAGTGTGTTTTAGTGCATTAAAATTTAAAAAAGTGTGTTTTTTCCCCAAAAAATGCGTTTGAAAAATCGCTGCGCAAATACTGTGTGAAAAAAAAAAATGAAACACCCACCATTTTAATCTGTAGGGCATTTGCTTTAAAAAATTTTATATATAATGTGTGGGGGTTCAAAGTAATTTTCTTGCAAAAAAAAATAATTTTTTCATGTAATCAAAAAGTGTCAGAAAGGGCTTTGTATTCAAGTGGTTAGAAGAGTGGGTGATGTGTGACATAAGCTTCTAAATGTTGTGCATAAAATGCCAGGACAGTTCAAAACCCCCCCAAATGACCCCATTTTGGAAAGTAGACACCTCAAGCTAATTGCTGAGAGGCATGTCGAGTCCATGGAATATTTTATATTGTGACACAAGTTGCGGGAAAGAGACAATTTTTTTTTTTTTTTTGCACAAAGTTGTCACTAAATGATATATTGCTCAAACATGCCATGGGAATATGTAAAATTACACACCAAAATACATTCTGTTGCTTCTCCTGAGTATGGGGATACCACATGTGTGGGACTTTTTGGGAGCCTAGCCGCGCACGGGACCCAGAAAACCAAGCACCGCCTTCAGGCTTTCTAAGGGCGTAAATTTTTGATTTCACTCTTCACTGCCTATCACAGTTTCGGAGGCCATGGAATGCCCAGGTGGCAACCCCCCCCCCCCCCCCCCCAAATGACCCCATTTTGGAAAGTAGACATCCCAAGCTATTTGCTGAGAGGTATAGTGAGTATTTTGCAGACCTCACTTTTTGTCACAAAGTTTTGAAAATTGAAAAAAGAAAAAAAAAAATTTTTTTTCTTGTCTTTCTTTATTTTCAAAAACAAATGAGAGCTGCAAAATACTCACCATGCCTCTCAGCAAATAGCTTGGGGTGTCTACTTTTCAAAATGGGGTCATTTGGGGGGGGGGGGGTTGTGCCACCTGGGCATTCCATGGCCTCCGAAACTGTGGTAGGCAGTGAAGAGTGAAATCAAAAATTCACGCCCTTAGAAATCCTGAAGGCGGTGATTGGTTTTCGGGGCCCCATACGCGGCTAGGCTCCTAAAAAGTCCCACACATGTGGTATCCCCATACTCAAGAGAAGAAGCTAAATGTATTTTGGGGTGCAATTCCACATATGCCCATGGCCTGTGTGAGCAATATATCATTTAGTGACAACTTTGTGCAAAAAAAAAAAAAAAAAATTTGTCACTTTCCCGCAACTTGTGTCAAAATATAAAACATTCCATGGACTCAACATGCCTCAAAGCAAATAGCTTGGGGTGTTTACTTTCCAAATTGGGGTCATTTGGGGGGGGGTTTATGCCATCTGGGCATTTTATGGCATTCAAAACTGTGATAGGTAGTGAGGAGTAAAATAAAAAATGTACGCCCTTAGAAATCCTGAAGGCAGTGATTGGTTTTCGGGGCCCCGTACGCGGCTAGGCTCCCAAAAAGTCCCACACATGTGGTATCCCCGTACTCAGGAGAAGCAGCTAAATGTATTTTGGGGTGCAATTCCACATATGCCCATGGCCTGTGTGAGCAATATATCATTTAGTGACAACTTTTTGTAATTTTTTTTTTTTTTTGTCATTATTCAATCACTTGGGACAAAAAAAATTGATATTCAATGGGCTCAACATGCCTCTCAGCAATTTCCTTGGGGTGTCTACTTTCCAAAATGGGGTCATTTGTGGGGGTTTTGTACTGCCCTGCCATTTTAGCACCTCAAGAAACGACATAGGCAGTCATAAATTAAAGGCTGTGTAAATTCCAGAAAATGTACCCTAGTTTGTAGGCGCTATAACTTTTGCGCAAACCAATAAATATACACTTATTGACATTTTTTTTACCAAAGACATGTGGCCGAATACATTTTGGCCTAAATGTATGACTAAAATTGAGTTTATTGGATTTTTTTTAGAACAAAAAGTAGAAAATATCAATTTTTTTCAAAATTTTCGGTCTTTTTCCGTGTATAGCGCAAAAAATAAAAACGGCAGAGGTGATCAAATACCATCAAAAGAAAGCTCTATTTGTGGGAAGAAAAGGATGCAAATTTTGTTTGGGTACAGCATTGCATGACCGCGCAATTAGCAATTAAAACGACGCAGTGCCAAATTGTAAAAAGTGCTCTGGTCAGGAAGGGGGTAAATCCTTCCGGGGCTGAAGTGGTTAAGGGCGTGCTTGTGTTGGTGGGCCACGCCTCTGATGATATTTTTGTATATTTTGCCTTTTTAGGCTACTTTCAGACTGGGGCGAGCGGGCGTCGGCGGTAAAGCAGCAAAATTTTTAACGCCGCTTTACCGTCATTTTATTTTTTCAATCTTTATTTATCAAAACATTTTCAATAACACTTTATCAAACATGTATACATCCAAATCATAAAATAATTCTATATCAGAACATTATTCAAATTTCTTTTTCATTTTGAGTCTTTATGCTATTAAATCAAGGATGTAAAACCCATATTTTAAGCCTACCTGCCCACCCACATCTCCTCACTCATACCCATTCATACTTACAGGCATAAAACTGACAAAAAAAATGGGGGTCTCTTCCTGTTATGTTCTTTAATATTTCTATATTGTCCTCAGAAGTCTCAAAGAGGCTCTGAACTCCTCCCATCTAGCCCATATGCTTAATATTTGTTTTTTTAACCCTTCTTCTATCATCATTCTTTCCTCCAGGGCACGCATCTCCGTCATCTCACATTACCATTCAGTAACAGACGCCGCAAATGTATTTTTCCATTTTCTTGCTATAACAGTTTGTTACCGTCATTTTAGCACCGCTTTTCGCCGATAGCAAGGCAATTTTATCCCCCACTAGTGACCGAAAAAGGGTCAAAACCACCCGCAAAGCGCCGCCGCCCCATTGTTTTCAATGGGCAGGAGCGCTTTAGGAGCGGTGTATACCGCAGGACTTTTTTTACCGTCCTGCAAGCGCACCACTCCAGTGTGAAAGCCCTGTACTTTACAGTTGTATTTATTGTCTAAATTGTATACAATGTTGCAATTTCTATTCTTAAAATTAAATACAAATATTTATTAAAAAAAAAAAAAAAAAGGATTAATGACAAAAAAAATTCAGCTTCAAAAAACCCTCTTACTAAATACCTTGGACTGACTACTTTCCAAAAAGGGGTCATTTGGGGGAGTATTTCTAATGTCCTGACATTTTAGGGCCTCAAGAAATTACACAAGTCCATCAGTATTGATCAATGTTCAGATATATACCATAGTTTGTGGACTCTATAACTGTCACACAGACTAAATAATATACACTGATTTTGGTTATTTTCCCCCAAAAAATGTAGCAGAATATATTTTGGGCTAAATTTATAAAAAACAATTATTTATTTGCAAAATTGTATAACAGAAACAAAGAAAAAAACATCTTTTTTTATTTATTTAGCAAAAAATTAAAAACCCAGTGGTGATTAAATACCACCATAAGAAATCTCTATTTGTGTGACCAAAATGATTAAAAACTAGTTTGGGTACAGTGGGGGTGATTTACGAAAGCCGTGCGCCACAGAGGCGCAACAAACATTTTCATATTTACGAAACGGTGCGCCGGTAACAGAGCTCGAATCCCCCATTTACTATAGCGATCTCAGCGCGCGGGAGAATGCAATCTGTGCACCACTATGGACATGGTGCACGGCATCTCAAATTCTCCAATTCAATATTGACAGAAGATGGAGGTGCCAATATTATGGGGTGATGTGAGGGAGTTTAGTAACAACTGCCCAAGTAACAAACATGCCCAAAATAGAATGAGAAAGTAACTTTTTCAGAGAAAGCCTGCTGTGCCTGCAAGTACGTTTAGAACTGCGTGAGATCAATGTAAGCAGTGCGCATGCGCAATCGGCTCTTGCGCTCGTTCACATGAGTTTGTTCACTGCGCAGCCAAAATCTTAGTAAATGTTAAGCAACATACATGCATTTACACGGGTTGAACGGGTAAACCTCTAAACTTGACAATTTTTTTTTTTATGTTGGTTCACCTTTATTAAGGAGATTTGCACACTGGTCATGTTAGCATGCTACGTTGCCAACATGTGACATGCACCTTGTTAAAATTATGTAAAAAGACTCTCGCTCCTCTAGCTCCTCCTAAAAGGGCATTTAACCTTTCCCCTCTAATGTATATGATTTCCTTGGGATAGCTTTTGCTTTTAAAGGGGAACTCCACACTCCATTCTCCAATGCTCTTGTCTCCCCTTTCTAAATCCCTTGGATTTCCATGGGCTAGCTTTTGCTTTTAAAGGGGAACGCCACATTCCACTCCATTCTCAAAAGGCTGTGAGCTGTGTTCTGGGCATGCTCAGGGACTTTGTTTTTTTTTGTGCGTGAACAGCAACCCCCCTCTGTGCCCACCAATTGCAGCCTCTGTGCCCACTAATGTCAGCCTCATCATTTCCAGGATAACACATAGCGCTCCCCTCCCTCTGTCCTCTAGCGCTCATATGTCACGGAGCTGGGTCTGTGTGCAAGGTGGTAAATAGAGATATGTGGCGCTAACTCAAAGTGCATAAATGTGATGAAATAAATATAATCCAATTCTTCAAGTAAAGTGCATATGCGTAAAGAGCAAAATCACATAAATAAAGTGACTAAACATCCATTAAATTCATAAGAAATGACATTGGATAAATAACAGTGAAAATTCATGAAATATGACATCAAATAAATAAACAAATCCAAATGAAGGTGAATAAATCCAAAAATAGTCTAAAAGTGCATCAAGATATAAAAAAAAAAAAAAAAATCACATGAGATAAAAAAAAGTCGCATGCAATAAAAATCACATAAGGTGCAAAAAAGTGCAGAAACGCTATAAAAATAGCCACAAGTCGATCCAATTAATGTAATACAGTTCCAACGTGAACAAAGTGAGTCTTCATAAAACAGTTTGTGCAAAAAAAGATGAAAAAAGTGCAAACGATGATAGGTGACAGATTCCTCTTAATAACCGTACTCCGTGGTGCGCCACATGTTTCCTCCAGCCTCTCACCTCTACCAAAGACCCCTAGGGTCAAGTCGAGCCTGCAATCGGGAAGTGGATGAAACACCATCAATTGATCAGTCTCCTCCGATCGTCACAGGTATGGCAAATCTCCAAATGGAAGGCCTCAAGTTCGGCAAGTTGGGTGGAGGCATGCAATAGAAAGGAGTATCCCCATTGTGCAGTATTCAAAACAGGTTTATTCAAAACAACATAGTAACTTATATATACAGCATAAAATGAACAGCACAGATCCCAGTACTTCCGGTCTCGGCCGCAGCCAGAAGTGATGACACCTGACTCTTCCCTGACGCATATCGTCACCGCCCACGTGACTTTATCAAAGGGTAATCAGGGAGTCAGGCATCAGGTGTCTATTTATATAGTCAGTTCTTAATCAGCAAAGTGGATTATAGGTGTATCCTCACTCAGTAGATTGGATTGGAATACTAATAGGTGTATCCTCACTCAGTAGAAGCCATAAATAACTATATGAGGTCTAACCAATTATAATAAAAAGACCCCCTGATAACAGATCCGAATAAAAAATATAAAAATGTAAAAAATAAAAAACAAAAAAAAGAAGAAGGAAAATAAAAGCATATATACTAGCCTATATAAAATCTCCATAGGACAGCGCCATCTGGTGGTGATTCATCAAGAAACACCTTAAAACCCAACAGACAGATGACATCTAGTGGTAAGAAAATGGAATCTCGTAAATGAAACCTAATCATAAGCAAAGATACTTGTTCTAATTTGCCTATATTGCCATCTTGTGGATAAATAGTGATAATGATAAAAAATTCCACACTATAGGTAAATGTGAGGAAATAAAAGCATACGACACAAACAAAGGAGGTAAGTACAGGAAACTAAATAGGGTATAACCTAATAACAATCGCATAAAAAAAATCATCAACAGGGAAGAAGCATATAAGAGCAACGAGGAGGGGAATAAAAAAAAGTAGTAAAAAGTAATGTAAAAAAAAAAAAGTAGAAAATGAAAAATTAATAATTCGAAATAAAACAGTTGAGGTTGAATTCAACGTTATGACCCAAAGGAGTCAGAGTCCGTATTTCATGTATCCATTTTGACTCAAGCTGGCTAATTTTAATCACTTTATTGTCTCCTCTCCAATGGGGGTTTATATTTTTCAATGCCACAAACCAAAATGGATGAGGGGTCTTTATTGTGAAATTCTGCATATGTCTTGACAGGCTGTGTTTAACAAACCCCTTTTTAATATTCTGGACATGCTCCCTCAATCTCCTCCAAAGTTCCCTTTTCGTTCTACCAATATACTGGATCCGGCACGGGCATTCTAATAAATAAACCACCCCCTCAGTCCGACATGATATGAAGTCCTCTATTGGGTACTCTTTTGACGTCACTGTAGAGGTAAAGCTTAACTTCTTTTTCTTACTTTCTTTAACCTGACTGTTTAAAAAATCTTCCCTCAGCATAGCTCCACCCGGTCTCTAATTAGGAACACTATATTAACCTGGGCATTGCAAGCCAACCTTGCTGATCAACCATTGTGTGTTAGCTTTCGTGTGTATGTGCTGCGTTTCCTATGTCTGATTCCAGTTACCGACCTTGGCCTGTTCTCAACTATCCCTGTCTGCTTGTGACCCTGACCTTTAGCGTGTTATGTTTATCCTTGTCTGCTAGTTGCCCCAACATTTGGCTTATCCCTTACTTTCCTTGTTGTTCAAGCCTGCTGCCTCCTTCCTCTTCTCCTGTAGTCTACCGTGAGCGTGAGCGTGAGCTGTGAGACCCTGGGGGCCGTGACCTGGAGCCAGACTGCAGCGAAGTCCATCCTCACCACTAGAGGCTCTGGTGAACACCTTCTGGCTCTTAGACTCCGCACCCTGGGGAATCTATGCTCTAGCTCCAAGTGGGATCTGTGTTAGTGATCCAGTAGACCTGCTTCCTGAACCTCCCAGGGTTCAATCCACAGCAGTCAGTCCTAGGGTCCACTACCTTAGCGGTGCACTCCTGACTTCCACGGAGTGCATCTGTCACCTGGTCCATACCAGACCCTTCAGGTCTGGTATGGATTTTAAGGGGAACCCTGCGCCAAAATTAAAAAAAAAGAATGGCTTGGGGTCCCCCCCAAAATCCACACCAGACCCTTATCCGAGCACGCAACCTGGCAGGCCGCAGGAAAAGAGGGGGGATGAGAGAGCACCCCCCCTTCTGAACTGTACCAGGCCACATGCCCTCAACATGGGGAGGGTGCTTTGGGGTCTGACCTCAAAGCACCTTGTACCCATGTTGATGGGGACAAGGGCCTCATTCCCACAACCCTTGCCCAGTGGTTGTGGGGGTATGTGGGTGGGGGGCTTATCGGAATCTGGAAGCCCCTTTTAACAAGTGGACCCCCAGATCCCGCCCCCCCCGTGTGAATTGGTAATGGGGTACATTGTACCCCTACCATTTCACAAAAAAGTGTCAAAAATGGTAAAAAAGACAAGAGACAGCTTAGGACAAGTCCTTTATTAAAAAATAAAAATGTCCCGCAATTTACGCCGCCTGACGGACCGAAAAAGAGCAAAACAAAAAAAAAGCTTAAAACGTTCCGCCTCTGTAGGAGGCTCCCGCCGACTGACACTTCTTCTCTGTGACAATTCTTATATAGCTGAGGGCGGGGCTACCCGGTGATGTAAACGGGTGACTCCGCACCCCTCTGACGCCATGGGGGCTTCCCTGTGGCATCAGATGGGGGTGTGAATTTACATCACGGGACATTTTTATTTTCTAATATTTTAATAGAGGACTTGTCCCAAGCTGTCTCTTGTCTTTTTTACCATTTTTGACACTTTTTTGTGAAATGGTAGGGGTACAATGTACCCCATTACCAATTCACACAGGGGGGTGGCCGGGATCAGGGGGTCCCCTTGTTAAAGAGGGCTTCCAGATTCCGATAAGCCCCCCACCCGCATACCCCCACAACCACCTGGCAAGGGTTATGGGGATGAGGCCCTTGTCCCCATCAACACGGAAACAAGGTGCTTTAGGGTCAAACCCCAAAGCACCCTCCCCATGTTGACGGTCTGGATTTTGGGGGGGACCCCTACTCCATTTTTTTTAAATTTGGTGCAGGGTTCCTCTTAATTTCCATTTCAGATCTGAAGGGCCTGGTATGGATTTTAGAAGGACCCCCACGCAATTTTTAAAAAAAATTTTGGTTCGGGGTTCCCCTTAATATTCATACCAGACCCAAAGGGCCTGGTAATGGACTGGGAAGGGGAACCTATGCTCTTTTTTTTTAATGAGTTTTATCTATATTGCCGAGACCTGACAATTTATAACAGCCACGATCAGTTTTAAATAACAATTTTTCCTTTAGAAATGTCATTTTGCTGTGATACTGTTCTAAACACGGGAAAAATGCGCCACTTTACAGGCATACTATAGACACCCCCTAAGCACAATATTTAAAGGAATATTTCATTTTTATTGCTTCACTTTAAGCATTAAAAAAAAAAAATCACTGCTCCGGAAAAAACAGCCGTTTTGCATTGATACATGTCCCCAGGGGCAGAATCCAGGTCCCCAAACACTTTTTATGACAATAACTTGCATATAAGCCTTAAAAAGGGGGAAATTTTGATTTTTCATGTTCGTGTCCCATAAACTTTAACAGTGTTTGTGTGTTCTTCCAAATTTTTTGGCTGTTCGCATGTTCTGGTGCGAACTGAATTGGGGGTTGTTCGGCTCATCCCTAGTTGTGACTAATGTTTAAATCCTTAAGAGACTGTCCATTTGTGGGCACAGCCCTTTTAACTCCTGTTCATTTCCTCTACAAAATGGTCAGAGCTCAAACCCATATTCTGTTAGTTTCTCAAATTAACATACATGTGTTTTTTGCTTTCCTTGCTCTGTTCCAAATCCTGTTTTGTTGACCAATAAAATTTGTCGCAAATTTTTATGTTTTATGTGCTTTGTTAATAATTTGTTTTGCAGATGCATGCTCAATTCAAATAATGCATTTTACACCCCCCCCCCCACACCTTACCTAAACAATTTTCATGCAACAGATTTCCCAGCTGCAGCTTTACTAGGCTGATTGGCATGGAAAAAAGTGTAATTTGTCCAAAAGCTACTTTCCTGTTGCCTTCATAGTAGAAAATCTGTGATTTGTAAGTACTTTTGGTCATGCTATTTGCCACTATTTTTATAAGGCTATTGACAGGATCAATATTTATTGGATGTTGTCATGCAAACACTATTATATACTTATATTTATGTTGCAGAAAAGAACATAATTACCCAGTCCATAATTACCCCTGAAGAAGGAATATGCACACCATTGCACAAATAATTTCCAAAACATGTCGGGTTTATATGTACTAAGATTTTAGCTGGCTAAGCCTTTTTTGGTTTGGCCAGTGATTTCTTGACTACCAACTTGGGTGAATATGTACTAATTACCTTTTGCTTATATCCATTCATTGATGTACCATTGCAATACATTTTAAACCATTGTGTCTAGGGTTGTCCCGATACCGATACTAGTATCGGTATCGGCACCGATACCGAGCATTTGCCCAAGTACTTGTACTCGGGCAAATGCTCCCGATGCTTCCCCCGATACCTGGAAGACAGCTGTGATCGGCGCGTGGGGGAGCGGCTTTCACCAGCTTTAGTGACATACAGCGGTGATCGCTCACAGCTGACTGTCACTGCATCCTCCTCCATGCCCCCTCCGTTCCTCTGTGCCTCTCCGCTGTCCCCCTCCGTTCTGCTCTCCTTATCTGTCCCCTCCATTGTGCTCTCCTTATGTGTCCCCTCCGTTCTGCTCTCCTTATGTGTCCCCTCCGTTCTGCTCTCCTTATCTGTCTCCCTCCGTTCCTCTCTCCTTATCTGTCTCCCTCCGTTCTCCCCCTCCATTCCTCAGTCCCCCTCCTCCTTCCTTTGTGTATGGATAGAGTCAGCTGACTCTGTCCATTCACATAACTGAAACATTGTAATCTCTTGTGATTACGGTGTGTCAGTTTATGAATGGAGAGAAGCTGCTGTCTTCTCTCCATTCATTCTCAGTGCAGCTGACGCTGCAGAGAAAGGGACTGGGGAATCTCTATCCTCTGTCTCTTTCTCTGTCTCAAGGGGGAGATATCAGAGGTCTGTTAAGACCCCTGATATCTCACCAAAGCCCCCCAAAAGGGCTGATTAAAAAAAAAACAAAAAAAAAAAACAATAAAGAATAAAAAAAATATTATTGTAAAAAATCAAAGTTGTAAATAAAAAAAAAAAAAAAAAAACACACACATACACCGTTCACCCCCCCCCCCAAAAAAAAGCAAGCACTGTTAAAAAAAAAAAAAAAAAAACACTGTCACGTGACATTTAAAAAAAAAGTATCGGTAATCGGTATCGGCGAGTACTTGAAAGAAAGTATCGGTACTTGTACTCGGTCCTAAAAAAGTGGTATCGGGACAACCCTAATTGTGTCTATGTGTGATACAACATTTATAGATTTTCTACTATTTTTGTATTAAATAAAGTTGGCACTCTTGTGCTTTTTTTTATATATATACTTTGACTCTCCATACTTTACTTCTGCCATCAAAGTCCAAGGGGGCATCTCCCAATGCAATTGATGCATGTTCTTCTTATGATGTCATTTAGGATGTTGGCAGCAATTCCACACTAGTTGATTCTCTTATTTTCTCTTTTTTCTGCCTTCATAGTAGCATATGCATGGATTGTGCATATGCTGCCATGGATGGGCACCAGGAAAGGAAAATTACAGAGAGGTTAGTATTCAATTTTCCATTTTAGCGCAGTGGTTCTTAGCCTCAGTCCTCTCCTCAAGTACCCATGACAGGACATGTTTTGGGAATTTATCTTAGTTAACCACTTACCGCCCGCCCTATTACAGAATGACGGCTGCAAAGTGGTTTGATATTCCTGATCGGATGTCATATGACGTGATCAGGAATATCGAGCTGCTGCGCTCCCCCGGGGGCGCGCATCGCGGCGATCGTTGTTGCGGGGTGTCAGTCTGAAACCTTGCAACACCGATCTAGGTAAAGAGTCTCCGACGGAGACTCTTTATCACGTGATCAGCCATGTCCAATCACGGCTGATCACGATGTAAATAGGAAGAGCCGGTGATCGGCTTTTCCTCACTCGAGTCTGACAGACACGAGTAGAGGAGAGCCGATCGGCTGCTCTCCTGACAGGGGGGGTCTGTGCTGATTGTTTATCAGCACAGCCAACCTCGGATCCTACCCAGGACCACCAGGGAAGCCGCCCAGGACCACCAGGGAAGCGATCCACACTGGACCACCAGGTATGCCCCTAGACCACCAGGGAAATGCCACTGTGTGCCCAGGCAGCTGCCAATCTGTGCCCAGGCAGCTGCCAGTCAGTGCCCACTTCAATGCCTACCACTGCTAGTGCCACCAGGGATGCCCATCAGTGCCTCATATCAGTGCCACGTATCAGTGCCCATCAGTGCCATGTATCAGTGCCACGTATCAGTGCCCATCAGTGCCCAGCAGTGCCGCCTATCAGTGCCGCCTATCAGCGCCACCCTATCAGTGCCCAGCAGTGCCGCCTTTCATTGCCCATCAGTGTCGCCCATCAGTGCCACCCATCAGTGCCCATCAGTGCCGCCTATCAATGCCCATCAGTGCCGCCTACCAGTGCCGCATATCAGTGCCCATCGTCAGTGCCACCTCATCAGTGCCGCCATATCAGTGCCTGTCAGTGCCGCCTTATCAGTGCCCATCAGTGAAAGAGAAAACTTACTTATTTACTATTTTTTTTAACAGAAACAAAAGCAAAAAATAAAAACCGCAGAGGTGATCAAATACCACCAAAAAAAAGGTCTATTTGTGGGAACAAAATGATAAAAATTTAGTTTGGGTACAGTGTAGCATGACCGCGCAATTGTCATTCAAACTGCGACAGCGCAGAAAGCTAAAAATTGGTCTGGGCAGGAAGGTGTCTAAGTGCCCTGTATTGAAGTGGTTAAAATAGCTGTCCAAAATATCAAGCCATTGACTCTGAATTAAAGCATCTGTGCAAGATGAAGGAAAACCTGCAAACATTGCCTATTGGGGGTATTTGAGGACAGGGTTGAGAACCACTGATTTAGAGCACTGAGCTAAAATCTCTCTCAAGACAATCCTATTCTAATTGTGGGCATTTGAGGGAAACCAAGTGAGTGTTAGAACCCCTGCTTGTCTTTTTTAGGTTGGGCTTTGTGTCCCTTTTCTGAAATATGGCTTCACTTCCTGTCACATAGCCAAACATGAAGTGAGGGTATAACCCTACCAATGTCTTACCTTGGGGACACACAGGTCAATCTAACTAGCGTCCCCACTGGGCAAATTGCACTCTAGCATTTTGTTGTGTACACCCCAAATTATTAGGTATTTTGAGGTTTCTTTTGATGGTATTTGATTGCCTCTGCGATTTTTATTTTTTGAGATATAAACGGAAAAAGACCGAAAATTTTGAAAAAAAAGATATTTATTTTCTACTTTGTGTTATAAAAAAAAAAATGAATAAACTCAATTTTAGTCATACATTTAATCCAAAATGTATTCAGCCACATGTCTTTGGTAAAAAAAAAAAAAATGTCAATAAGCATATATTTATTGGTTTGTGCAAAAGTTATAGCGTCTACAAACTAAGGTACATTTCCTGGAATTTATGCAGCTTTTAATTTTTGAATACCTATCATTTCTTGAGGTGCTAAAATGGCAGGGCAGTACAACCCCCCCCCCCCCCATGACCCCATTTTGGAAAGTAGACACCCCAAAAGGAAATTGCTGAGAGGCATGTTGAGCCCATTGAATATTTAATTTTTTTGAAAGATGACAAAAAAATTACACAAAGTTGTCAGTAAATGATATATTGCTCACACATGCCATGGTTATATGTGGAATTACACCCCGAAATACATTCTGCTGCTTCTCCTGAGTATGGGGATACCTCATGTGTGAGACTTTTTGGGAGCCTAGCCACGTACAGGACCCCGAAAACCAAGCACTGCCTTCAGAATTTCTAAGGGTGTACATTTTACTCCTCACTACATATCACAGTTTTATATTTTGCCACAAGTTGCAAAAAAAAACAGTTGTCATTTCCCCACAACTTGTGGCAAGATATAAAATATTCCATGGACTCAACATTCCTCTCATCAAATAGCTTGGGGTGTCTACTTTCCAAAATGGGGTAATTTGTGGGGGGGGGTCGTGCTATCTTGGCATTTTATGACCTTCAAAACTGTGATAGGTAGTAAGGAGTGAAATCAAAAATTTACACCCTAAGAAATCCTGAAGGCGGAGCTTGTTTTTCGGGGTCCTGTATATGGCTAGGCTCCCAAAAAGTCTCACACATGAGGTATCCCCGTACTCAGGAGAAGCAGCAGAATGTATTTTGGGGTGTAATTCCACATATTGCCATGCCATGTTTGAACAATATATATCATTTATGGACAACTTTGTGCAAAAAAAAAAAAAAAAAAAGAAGTGTAATTTTCCTGAAACTTGTGACAAAATATAAAATATTCCATGGACACAACATGCCTATCAGCAAATAGCTTGGGGTGTCTACTTTCCAAAAAGGGGTCATTTGGGGGGGGGGTTGAACTGTCCTGGCATTTTATGCACAACATTTAGAAGCTTATGTCACACATCACCCACTCTTCTAACCACTTGAAGACAAAGACCTTTCTGACACTATTTTTTTGCACGAAAATTACTTTGAACCCCCAAACATTATATTTTTTTTTTAAGCAAAGGCACTACAGATTAAAATGGTGGGTGTTGCATTTTTTTTTTCACACAGTATTTGCTCAGCGATTTTTTTCAAATGCAATTTTTTGGGAAAAAACACACTTTTTTTTATTTTAATGCATTAAAACATACTATATTGCCCAAATGTTTGATGAAATAAAAAAGATGATTAACTCCAATAAATAAAGGTGCAGCTTCCTGAGGATCTTCAGATGATCCCTGGATGGCTGCCAACACATGCAGGAAAGGTCAGAACCAACAAGTAAGTGCTTGTACTGGATATGTCCCGCCAGCCGCAGCTCACATAGTATGGAATATATTCATATATTTTTTTATGATTTAGGTTTCTCAATACATTTATCACATTGACATCTTATACACATAGTTCAATAATAAGTAATAATAACCGTGTTATCATTTTCACCGCTTGTTTATAACCTTAGATATTCCTTTATTAGGCAGTTCACATTACTTCACGTTGTATAGATTGTTTTCACCATCACACATCACTAGCCTTCTTAGTTCTTTTCCCTTTTTCACATGTTTGTTACATTTTTTACACTTTTTTTTTTATTTTTGGCACACATCAATAAAACTTTATTTATGCTATATTTCATTACACAGACCCCATGCTTTTGGCACTTATCAATAACATTCTATTTATGTTACACTTTATCACATAGATCCCATCACTTAGTTTTTTTCACATACTACCCCACCACCCAGTATCATCACCTTTGTAAGGTGAGGCATGAAAATATAGAGCTTGTTTAAAGTGATTTTTTTCATCAAGTACTCTATACACTTAGTTCAACCTATCATATATTCACATATCACAATTTAGATCCAAAAATGATTAAAATATGAGCAAAGGGACAATATTAGTCGAGACCACCCTATTAATTGTTTTGAATATTAAAGCGGACTTTAAAACATGGACACTTACTTGCAGCTGCTGACTTTTAAAACATGGACACTTACCTGTCCAGGGCGCCCGCGATGTCGGCACCCGAGGCCGAACCATCTCTCCGTCCTCGGGTGCTGCCGCCTCCATCTTCGGTAAGGGAATCAGGAAGTGAAGCTGTGCGGCTTCACTTCCCAGTTCCCTACTGCGCATGCGCAAGTCGCGCAGCGCAATACGGATGGTCCCTGCTGCCTCTGGGACCCGTGTGTTTCCCAGCAGGCAGCGGGGAGGGAGCAGGAAGTGGCGTAAATAACCGCAGATTCTGGGGCTATCTATGAAAGAAGTGGGTACAGATACCTGTAATATACAGGTATCTGTACCCCCCTGCCCCCTGAAAGGTGCCAACTGTGTCATCGGAGGGGGGAGGAATCTGATGAGTGGAAGTTCCACTTTTGGGTGGAACTCCACTTTAAGCAGTCTGGCTATATAGGACAATACGGAACACTCACCTGACACCCGCTGACTACATATTAATTTTTACAAATATCAAATTACAGGTGCCTCGCCCTACACCTTCCGCACTGGGTCCAAATGCGTGGCTCCTTGCAAGCCCCGTGGACTATGGACGCGCCCAGAGGCGACAGAGGGAATGAGCAAGCATTGCGGGACCACCGCACGCAGCGGTTTTTATTAATTCAAACCATGCGACACAAGCCCACTTTCCTATTCCCAAATGGTAAGTACCTCGCCATATGTATGGAGATGTACTTTCAAAACGTCCAAAATATCACGAAATGATCTATCATGTTTTGTATATTGTAGAAAATCTTAATGGAATTTTTTGATGTATCTCTTTAGAATTTAAACCCCCCCTGAAGAAGACCAGAAAAGGAAAAGGGTCGAAATGCATTGGGGTATTCATGGGGATTCATATGGATAGTATTGTTACAATGTAACTGTACAATTAGGACTTTTTTAATGAATTGATTGCCATGGGAGATGGTCCTTTGTTGTTGCTTGTGTCGACTACTGGAATTTTATGTCATATTGATTGTATCTATGTAATGCATTCTATGTCTGAATTAAATTTACTAAAACATGGTTACTAAACATTGTTTCAGAAATACTTTGCTGCTTAAAAGCCCCCTGAGGAAACTTTTCCACTAATTTTGCAGATCCACAAATACTGACTGACATCAGCCGATTAGTGTGAGAAATCCCAGACTGAGAATGAAAGCAGAGTGACAGATAGGCACAGTGACAGACTGACAGTGATCTGAGTGACAGATGGGCACAATGGCTGCATTTGATGCAATGATGACACAGTGGTTGCATTTGATGGGCACAGTGGTGGCATTTGATGGGCACAGTGGCTGAAATTGATGGGCACAGTAGAGGAATTTGATGGGCACAGTAGAGGAATTTGATGGGCACAGTGGCTGCAATCGATGGGCACAGTAGAGGAATTTGATGGGCACAGTAGAGGAATTTGATGGGCACAGTGGCTGCAAATCGATGGGCACAGTGGCTACATATGATGGCACAGTGGCTACATTTGATGGCACAGTGGCTACATTTGATGGACACAGTGGATGCATTTGGGCACAGTGAGGCTACAATTGATGTTTTTTTTTTCAGTATTTTTCAGTTTGTTTGCGCCCCCCGAAAAATTTTGAGCATCAGCTGCCAAGTTCGATTAGGTGTGAACTACAGTTTGAGTTTAGATTGCACACTTAGTTTATACTGTATGCTTTTTTGTCATCCTAACTATATATTATTATATTATAAGTCCTGTTTAAATATCTCTTTATTCAAACGTTTCATGTTTATGACATCAATACAGAGTTATGCAAGGTAAAACTAATAAACAAGGGGGAGTGGGAAAAGGAAGGTTGGATCAGGGATACATAGGACACAATGGTCACTATAGTGAAATACATAATTTTGTATATCTAACCAGAGACAATATAAAGCATTCATTCATTTGGGAGAAAAGGATACCTAACCAGAGACAACATAGAGCAGTGGTCATCAACCCTGTCCTCAGGGCCCACTAACAGGCCAGGTTTGCAAGATAACTGAAATACTTCACAGGTGATTAGGGATGGGCGAACGGTTCGGCCTGAGCATAAGTTCGGGCTGAACTTTCGTTGTTCGGACGTTCGGCTAACAGCCGAACAAACGGGATGTTTGACCGTTTGTTCGGCCCCCCGAACCGACCACAATGCATTGTGGCGGTAAACAGTGCATTGCAAGCCCTGATTGGCTGAAGCAGTGAAAGCTTCAGCTAATCGGGGCACAGAGCACTGTCAGAGTCATGATTGGACACTGTCATCATGACTTACAACGGCAGCCATTTTCAGTGTGATTTTGGTGTGGAGAGATACAGAACAGGGCTATGTTCAGTGCTATTAGTTAGTGTGCTATACTGTGCTATTTTGCTTCAATTGTCAGTGTAGAATATTAGTTTAGTGTCAGTCTAGGGATAGTGTGAGTGTAGTGAGGAGGACCATCATTCAGCTTTTCATATTGTGCAGCTAGAGTAGGGACAGCTCAGATAGTTTCAGTGTAGTGTAGTGAGACCGTGTCAGTAATCTTGACATTAGTATATAGCTAGAGTAGGGACAGTTCAGATAGCTTCAGTGTAGTGACGGTTGAACACCGTCTATTTGATTGCGTTACTGTCAGTTTAACGCCATATCGTATTGCACGCGTTACTGCCAGTTTAACGCCATATAGTTTTGCATGTGTTACTGCCAGTTTAACGCCATATTGTTTTGTGTGCGTTACTGCCAGTTTAACGCCATATAATTCTATGTGCATTACTACAAGTTTAACGCCATATAGTTTTGTGCGTTACTGCCAGTTTAACGCCATTTACTTCTGTGTACATTACTGCCAGTTTAACGCCATATAGTTCTCTGCATCACTGTACGTTTGGCGCATTATGTTGCAGTATATTATATTGTATGCGTGGAGTGTGTCTGTGTAGTGTGAGTACTCAAATTAAAGGGCACCAAACACCTCTTTACATTAATTAAAGTGCATCTATGTACAGATTTCAACTTCTCCTTTGCATTTGCTTATAAGCACCGCCCCCTCTTTCCCAATAATGTCTGGAAGAACAACAAGGAGAGGCAGACGTTCCCTTGGCACTGTAAGGGGGCCAGCAACAAATGTGTCCACAGGCAAAGGTGGACGTGGTGGTCAGGGCATAATTTCCTCTAGTGAGTTTGCCCGTGCTATCCAGCCACAGCATGCAGAGGAGGTGGTGGACTGGCTTACTAAACCTTCCTCATCATACCCTTCTGTACCTCAGTAATCCTACCACCTCGTTGAGGGAGGCTCTCTCACTCAAACACATTTGGTAGGTATTCGGGCGCCCGCGTAAACTGGGGAAAGTCCATCCTGTTTGCACTACATCCCTCTAATGATGGGTTACCAACAAATACTCTGCTGCAAACAGTCTCCCAATTCAAATACCTGGGGATAATTATCCACAGAGAAGTTTCCCAATTTGTCCCTCTCAATTTAGAACCGGTGATGTCCTCCCTGACTCGGAAATGTTCGGACTGAAAAACTTTGCCCCTCACTCCTGTTGGCAGGGTTAATTTAATTAAAATGTCTGTACTCCCCAAATTTATCTACCTGTTTTGGCAGACTCTGATTCCCATCCCACAGGCATTCTTCCAGAAACTAAACAGCCTGCTTACCTCCTTCATATGGAATGGAGGTACCCCTAGGATAGTGCGGACCACTCTACAGCTCCCAATCTCCTTGAGAGGCCTAGCGATGCCATACTTTGTTAAGTACTATTGGGCGGCGGTCCTTGTGACGGTCAGATGGTGTCGATCCAAAAAACCAGCTAACCCGGCGGCCACGTTAGAGGCAGCGTTGTTAGGGTCATACTCCGAACTTTGGAACTTAATACACAGGGGCCCCAGATTTAACCCAAACATTACCCCCATCAATGAGAACAACGCTGCGGGTATGGGGTACGGTAAAAGCAAAAATAGAGAAAACCAATAGTTGGTCCCCACACACTCCGCTGTGGGGAAACCTGAGACTGCCCCACTTTAGGTCCATCCCGGACCCTGCACTATGGGCCTGCTATGGTATCAGAACGCTGGCAGATATTGCCTCTTCGGTGGGGCTGCAGACGTTTGATGAATTAAAAGGTGCACATGGACTGCCTAATTACATGTTTTTTAGGTATATCCAGCTTCGACATGCCTATCAATCAAAGTTCCCCCAACCTATTACACTGGAGGCTAATGGTGTTGAGCGCATGCTGGCTCTAGTTGAAGACTAGGGATGAGCCGAACACCCCCCGTTCGGTTCGCACCAGAACCTGCGAGCGGACCGAAAATTTGCACGAACGTTAGAACCCCATTGATGTCTATGGGAATCGAACGTTCAAAATCAAAAATGCTAATTTCAAAGGCTAATTTACATGGTATTGTCCTAAAAAGGGTTTGGGGACCTGGGTCCTGCCCCAGGGGACATATATCAATGCAAAAAAAAGTTTTAAAAACAGGCGTTTTTTCGGGAGCAGTGATTTTAATGATGCTTAAAGTAAAAAAAAAATAAATACAAAAAGCGAAATATACCTTTAAATATCGTACCTGGGGGGTGTCTATAGTATGCCTGTAAAGTGGCGCGTGTTTCCCGTGCTTAGAACAGTCCCTGCACAAAATGACATTTTTAAAGGAATAAAAGTCATTTAAAACTGTTTGCGGCTTTAATGTAATGATGGTTTGTAGCAAGAGATATACAAATAAACATCCCCTGAATCTCTCTTACTCCACTGCGCCAAAGAAATGTGCAAAGCTGTATAAAAGATGTGTAAATAAATACAAAATATGTGTACATACACAGTGTACAGTGAAAAAAGCTGCCACTTAAATAAATACTTAAATTGAGCAGAATCTCAAAACTATACCTCTCACATGTGTACAGATAGAGACAGCGGCGCTTATTTAAATTGTGTACAATAATGGGTCAGAGCAGCATAATGCCTATGACCCTCTACTTATACATAAAAATAATAATAGTGTCATGAAAAAAATTATTTTTATCATGAAAAAAAATTTCTTTAACACCCAGTGAAAAGTGTCACTATAGATAATAAATTACAAGAAATTAATGATCAAGCTCAACAGTTGTTTTTCAATCTTCTTGTGTGAAAAATCTTCTACTCTTCCACCACACCACCGTGATAGTGACACCACTCCCTCTAAAGAGCGCACTCACCAGATTGTATAGCCTCCCACTTTCGTATTCGGCAAAACAGCAATTGAACCACACCTGGGTTGCATGTGATGAATTGTGAATCCAATCAAGCCAGCTCCATATGTGAAAAAATGAATACAGTGCTCCACATAGCGTGATACCATTTTGACAGATTTATTAAAAACACTCCAAACACACTTCAATGGTTACACTCACTTTTAAACTGAAACATAAAACTGTGCTTCACGGTCAGGGGGACACGAAGTGTATGTGCAGAGCAGGAGGTCACATGACTGATGATGATCACATGACTGATCATAGATAGTATATAAGGATTGATGAACCGTCCGTGTGGCCAATCCCATTTGAAGAAGTCTTTTTGATGAAACATGTCTTGGGCATGGTTACACGGAATTTCATCGCACTAACATTAGACGCCACTGTCTGAGGAGGACTACACCAATCGGATGGCTGGGCCTTAGAAGGTTGGGTGAGAGATACACCAGTTCACACTTCAGGTCCACTGTAACCGCGGTGCACCGTTGGATCACTGATCCTGTTGCTTGCTGTGGATTTTTTTTAAAGGCTTTTATGTTTCAGTTTAAAAGTGAGTGTAACCATTGAAGTGTGTTTGGAGTGATTTTAATAAATCTGTCAAAATGGTAGCACGCTATGTGGAGCACTTTATTAATTTTTTCACATATGGAGCTGGCTTGATTGGATTCACGGTTCATCACATGCAACCCAGGTGTGGTTCAATTGCTGTTTTGCCGAACACGAGAGTGGGAGGCTATACAATCTGGTGAGTGCGCTCTTCAGAGGGAGTGGTGTCACTATCACGGTGGTGTGGTGGAAGAGTAGAAGATTTTTCCCACAAGAAGATTGAAAAACAACTGTTGAGCTTGATCATTAATTTCTTGTAATTTTATTATCTATAGTGACTGTGACAGACCTAGCCGAGAGAGAGACTTTTGGAGGGGACTGAATGCTAGCCTCTTGCCGATCGATCGTGGGCCCTGGCATTTGGGGGAACGGTGCTCTTTGTGGGCTGTATGCCTGGGGACCCTTGAGGTGGTATTACTGTGGATTCAGGTCCTGGTCCCCCAGGACACACAGACTCTGGGGACCCTGGATTTGCCATATTAGAAATAGTGGCTGATTCATAATGCTGGGACAAATACTGTTAGGAGATGCTGATGTCAATTCCAGCCACCTGTCTGTCTGTTGCCTGCTAGAATGTGTATTGTAAATAAGTCTAGTATGGGATCTAAGAGTCATTAGATCCCCATTGTTGTTTGTGTTAATTAACTCCGCTATTGTGTGAAGAAGAGTTCTGTGTTGATTTGTGATAATGTTGATTGGGTTTTCTGAGCTACAAGACGGCCAGTCTGGCCTAAAGGTCATGTCTGAGTCATCTAGGCTGTCTAAAGGGATTAGTTAATTAGCCCATGTTAATTAGGTTTCTGGTCACAGGTGTATGTTCAGAGTAATATGAGCAGGAGGTATGCACCTCCTCTTTTACTGTATAAAAGAGCCTGTATTCCTTTCAATAAAAGATATTCCTGGTTGAACTTACATACAGCCTGCCTGGTGTTTGTTCTGAGCTATCACAACTAGATTTGAACGGCACATAGCTGTAGTTCAATTCCCGGAGCATCGGATGACCGAACCATCATACGTTGCAATCTGATTCAATAGCCTCAGAGGAGTGTCGGGAGAGTGGAACCGAGCGAGCAGGGGCTCGTTACATTGGGTGGCACCCGTGGGATTTGCTCTCCAGTTACTGGGACACTCCAAACCAACCTGCAGGAGAGCCACACTGAAAGACTTACTTGAGAGCCGGGAGGGACCGGTGGGATCGTGCTTCCTTGCCGTGAACACAACCAAACCATCACCTGGATCCAAGGTCCAGATAGCAGGAGAGGAGAGGTACAGATACCAGCCACCATGGAAGAGGAATTTAGAAGGAGGTTGCGAGAGATGCAGATACAGCATAGAGGACCAGTATCAGAGCAGGTCCTGCTGGGATGGTTTGATTCTATCCGCTGCAAACTCTGGAAGGAAGCGCTAGCCCGTGAGCAGCGAAACCAGGGAAAAGTTCTCCCCTCCATCCATGTAAGGTACTGGTCGCAGTATGAAGTGCGAATGCTGTTATTGGGGGAACAGCCGAACCAGGAGTGGACAGCTGAGCTAAGCAGGCTGATCCGGGCAGAAATGCGGTTGGACGAGAGCTAAAGAGCCCTCTAGTGGTATGTAGCCCAAGTGTGCCCGTGGACAGCGGATGACAGCCCCATGGAAGGCTTTGACTACAATGGCCTGGGATTGTTATACTGGGGGCTGTCCAGGGACCCTGACTTTGGGAGTGATCAGGAGTGGCGTTTGAAGGAAATAATGGAGCACAGAGAGCGAAGACTGAATGTCTCAGAAGTGCACTGGGCCCAGGAAGATTTGGAGTTTCTGGCCATTCAGGAATGGGAGCTAGAGATCGCCTACAGACAGCTGTTAGACTCTGCTCAGCAGCAGGGTGGTGCTCCATTTGCCTGGGACTATCAGGAAATACCAGTTGACAACTCTGAAATCCTGGCTGAACAGTTGACAATGTGGCAGAGTAACAGTGTGCTTTGCCAACCTGGCCCCGCAGCTATGGAGGCAGAGGTCTTATGGCGGATGCAGCAAGTGCTGACTGACCTTGATGAACCTGTTTCTGCATTGGATGATCTTGGATGGAGGAATGTGCCTGTCCAGCAGCATGCCAGAGAATTAGCAGTGGAAAATCTGGAGATCGCTATCCCCAAAGCTGAAGTGCTGACAACGGGGCAGAGCTCTGCTAACCTCTGCCCAGCACTGATAGCATCTTCTGGGTTCCAGGGACAGGAGATGGTGAACCTTTATCCCCAGACACCACTTGCAGAGAAAGGGGATTTGATAGACTTTTCTGCTGAGGAAGAACAACCTGGTGAGCCTCCAGCAGAAGAAGAGCTGTTATTAGGGCCAAACTTCACTGTGCTCTGCCCAGCACCTACAGTAGTATCTGTGGAGTTACAACAAACTTCTCCAGCCGAAGATCTGGTAACTGAACAGAGGGTCCAAGACCTCTGTTCCACACTTTTAGCAATTCCAGAGACTGGGGATTTAATAGACGTTTCTGTAGAGGAGGAACCACCTAGCAAACCCCCAGCAGAAGGGCTGGCAACAGGGCCGAGTACTGCTGGACTCTGCCCTCAACTAACAGAGGATGGATTTCCTGTGAAGGTGGATGGGACTTCAATCTCCACCTGTATACCCCAGGGATGCTGGGCAGTTGGCCCAGATCCCCAACAGCATGACGGAGTGAGCCCAGACACAATGTCTTCTCTCCAGCGGCAGAAAGGACTCCAGGGAGAAGGGCCAGTCCAGGCCTCTCCCCAGGGGAAGATATGTTCTCTGAGAGAGGCAGAGGTTGGCTGGGTGAGTAATGCTTTGTTCGGAACAATTTGTTTGGGGTACTGTGTGGGTACAGGCATTAGAGGACTGGAACTACTGACTAACTTCGGAGTCAACCCGTCTGGGGTCTCCTCTTCTGTTAGTCTCCTGCTGAAAGGGGAGAAATGTGACAGACCTAGCCGGGAGAGAGACTTTTGGAGGGGACTGAATGCTAGCCTCTTGCTGATCGATCGTGGGCCCTGGCATTTGGGGGAATGGTGCTCTTTGTGAGCTGTATGCCTGGGGACCCTTGAGGTGGTATTACTGTGGATTCGGGTCCTGGTCCCCCAGGACACACTGACTCTGGGGACCCTGGATTTGCCATATTAGAAATAGTGGCTGATTCATAATGCTGGGACAAATACTGTTAGGAGATGCTGATGTCAATTCCAGCCACCTGTCTGTCTGTTGCCTGCTAGAATGTGTATTGTAAATAAGTCTAGTATGGGATCTAAGAGTCATTAGATCCCCATTGTTGTTTGTGTTAATTAACTCCGCTATTGTGTGAAACAGAGTTCTGTGTTTATTTGTGATAATGTTGATTGGGTTTTCTGAGCTACAAGATGGCCAGTCTGGCCTAAAGGTCATGTCTGAGTCATCTAGGTTTCTGGTCACAGGTGTATGTTCAGAGTAATATGAGCAGGAGGTATGCACCTCCTCTTTTACTGTATAACAGAGCCTGTATTCCTTTCAATAAAAGATATTCCTGGATGAACTTACATACAGCCTGCCTGGTGTTTGTTCTGAGCTATCACAACTGGATTTGAACGGCACATAGCTGTAGTTCAATTCCCGGAGCATCGGATGATTGAACCATAAGACATTGCAATCTGATTCAATAGCCACAGAGGAGTGTCGGGAGAGTGGAACCGAGCGAGCAGGGGTTCGTTACAGTGACACTTTTCACTGGGTGTTAAAGAAATTTTTTTCATGACACTATTTTTATTATTATTATTATTTTTATGTATAAGTAGAGGGTCATAGGCATTATGCTGCTCTGACCCATTATTGTACACAATTTAAATTAGCGCCGCTGTCTCTATCTGTACACCTGTGAGAGGTATAGTTTTTGGCTTTAATGTAATGTCGGGTCCTGGCAATATGGATGAAAATCAATGAAACAAACGGCATGGGTACCCCCCAGTCCATTACCAGGCCCTTTGGGTCTTGTATGGATATTAAGGGGAACCCCGCACCCAAATTAAAAAAAGGAAAGGTGTGGGGCCACCAGGCCCTATATACTCTGAACAGCAGTATACAGGTGGTGCAAACAAGACAGGGACTGTAGGTTTGTTGTTAAGTAGAATCTGTTTGTAATTTTGAACTGGTACATTTTTAACGTGTTTAGCTCCAGCCAAAAAATCTATTTTAAGCTTTTTGGAAAACATAGGGAAGGGTTATCACCCCTGTGACATTTGTTTTGCTGTCTGTGCTCCTCTTCAGAAGATTTCACCTCACTTTTTGTCCCAATGACAAATGTTTTTTGAAAATTTGGGGTTTTTAGTGAAATAAGGATTGGTGATAAAGCATCAGTGGTAAGGAGAAACATTTTTCCCATATTAACTCTTACAGGAGAGAATTTCCCTTCCTAGGGGTAGATTTCATCTCACTTCCTGTTGTCTCCTTCCGTTTGCAAGTAGGAGTCGTTTGTAAGTTGGATGTTTGAAAGTAGGGTCCTGCCCTATATACTCTGCAGAAGTTTGGGCCTTAGGTGTTGGTGTTGCCACAACAATGTAAGCCCTCACAGGGCCCTGCTGTGAAATATTAGATCAAGAATTGTAATTACATGCCCCTGTTGAACAGGGGCATAAAAAGTGGGCCTTTGGTGATGGTGGTGGTGCTGGTGCCACAACACTGTAAGTCCTCACAGTTACACTTGGTGGGCGCTGGAACGGGCCCTACTGTGAAACATTAGATCAAGAATTGTAATTACATGTCCCTGTTGAACAGGGGCAGACAAATTGGGCCTTAGGCACTGGTGCTGGTGCCACAACACTGCAACCCTTCACAGATACTCTAGTTGGAGCGCAGGAACTAGCCCTGCTGCAAAGAATTGCATCAAAAATTGTAATTACACGCCCCTGTTAAACAGGGGCTGAAAAATTGGGCCTTAGGCACTGGTGGCAGCGCCCAGAACCAAAAATGTTCTTACAAGCTATCAGCATGATCATTGAGGAGGAAGAGGATAATTACAGGATAGTCACTCAGCATCAGCATAGGCAGTTTTTGAAGGGACCTGACATTTCAAAAAAAATTATTCGGTTACATCAGCATCAGGTGCTTGGTAGCTGGTGGTGATCCAAGACTGATTCATTTTTATGAAGGTCAGTCGATCGATCGAGTCGGTGGACAGACGCACCCTGTGATCGGTTACAAAGCCTCCAGCAGCACTGAATGTGCGTTCCGAAAGAACGCTGGATGCAGGACAGGCCAGTAGCTCAATTGCATACTGTGCAAGCTGTGGCCAGTGATCCATCCTCAAGACTCAGTAACCCAGTAACCCAGAGGATTTTCGGTGGGAAAGGTGTCCAAGTCAGATCTTGCCCCTAGGTATTCCTGCACCATGTAAAACAGACGCTGGTGATGGTTGCTGGAACCGATCATGCCTTGGGGCTGTGGACTAAAAAATTGTCTGAACGCATCGGTCAGATGGCCTTCTCCACCACCTCTTTGACTGACCGAAGCCTCAGCAACACGTTGTCCAGGAACAGGAGTTTGTAACCTCCCAGTCTCTGGGAACGCGTTGCACAGACCTTTCTGCAAGGCCTCCCAAAGATGTTTCATCCTCTGCGATGGCAAGATAAGGTCCGCAACCTTACCCTTGTAACGTGGATCAAGGAGGGTTGCCAGCCAGTATTGATCCCTCTCCTTGATACCACGAATATGAGGATCCTTTCACAGGCTTTGCAGGATCAGGGAGGCCATGCAGCGTAGCTTTGCTGAGGCATTCAGTACGGAGTCCTTTGGGTCACTAAGGACGACATGATCCGCAGCCACCTCCTCCCAGCCACGTACAAGTCTATGTGTTTCTTGGGACTATAAATGACCCCTTAAAGACTGCTGCTGATGCTGAGTGCCAGGCTTCACCTCCATGCTGACACAATCCTCCTCCTCCTCCTCGTCCTCTTCATGTGTGATCGGCGAGCACGCAGGAACACTGTCTGGATAAAGGGGGCCTTGAGAGGTAAGGAAGTCCTCCTCTTCCTGCCTCTGTTCTGCCTCAAGTGCCCTGTCCATTATTTCACGCAGCATGTGCTCCAACAGGTGGATAAGGGGGACAGTGTCACTGATGCATGCACTGTCACTGCTCACATCCTCGTGGCCTCCTCACATGGTGACAGGACAGTGCATGCATCCCTGATCATGGCCCACTGGCGTGGGGGAAAAAAAAACAAGCTCCCCTGACCCTGTCCTGGTGCCATAGTCGCACAGGTACTCATTGATGGCCCTCTGATGCATGTGCAGTCGCTTCAGCATGGCCAACGTTGAGTTCCACCTGGTGGGCATGTCACAGATTAGGCGGTTCTTGGGCAGGTTAAATTCCTTTTGGAGGTCTGCCAGCCGAGCACTGGCATTATATTACCTGCGGAAATGCACACAGACTTTCCTGGCCTGCCTCAGGACATCCTGTAAGCCTGGGTACCTGCCCAAGAACCGCTACACCACCAAGTTAAGGACGTGAGCCAAACAGGGCACATGGGTCATTTGTCCCTGTCGGAGGGCGGAGAGGAGGTTGGTGCCATTGTCGCAACCCACCATTCCTGCCTTAAGTTGGCGTGGCGTCAACCACCTCTGAACCTGCCCCTGCAGAGCTGACAGAACCTCTGCCCCAGTGTGGCTCCTGTCCCCCAAGCACACCAGCTCAAGCACCGCATGGCATCTTTTGGCCTGCATACTTGCGTAGCCCCTTGAACGCCCACGGAGCACAGCTGGTTCCGAGGACAAAGCACAGAAAGAGGCCATGGAGGAATAAGAGGAGAGGTGTGTCAGAATCACCAGTAGTGGCATTTTGGAGGTATGGTGGCGGAACAACCTCCAACACTACTGCACCTTGTCCTGCATCCTTCCCAGCTGCCAGCAGAGTCACCCAATGCACCGTGAAACTTAGGTAACATCTCTGTCCATGCCTGCTGGACCATGAGTCAGCGGTAATATGCACCTTACCGCTGACCGCCCTGTCCAGCGAGGCCAAGACATTGTCTTCCACATGCCGGTAGAGAGCCGGAATTGCCTTTCATGAGAAAAAGTGGCGTTTGGGAACCTGCCACTGAGGAACCGCACATTCCACAAACTCACGGAAGGGGGCAGAGTCTACCAACTGAAAAGGTAGCAGTTGAAGTGCTAGCAATTTTGCCAAGCTAGCATTCAACCGCTGGGCATGTGGATGGCTGGGAGTGAACTTCTTTCTGCGGTGCTGCAGCTGGGGCAGGAAATTTGCCTGGCACAATCTGACGTTGGTGTACTGATAGCAGATTGCCCACAAGTACTTGACTGTGACACACCTAATTCTACACCTTCATTCCTCTCAGTGCAGGTCTCAGAGAGGACTGAAGGTATAGTGAGTTTGTAGATCCCAGTTGATGAAGAGCAAGGAGAGGTCCTCTTTGTTCTTTGGTGTGGGTCTTTTAGGTACGCTCGCCAACTAACTGCATGGCAGGTCAACATATATCTGGTCAAGCATGTGGTGCCCAAGCGGGAGATGTTTTGGCCACGCGAGATACGCTTGAGACATATGTTGCAAATAGCAGCGGTGCGATCTGATGCACTCGTCTCAAAAAAGGCCCACACCAAAGAACTTTTGGAATAACGCGCAGAGACAGCAGCGCTCTGCACATGCGGACCTCTGAGGGCATCCTGCCTCGGTGATGTGCCTCCTCCTCCTTCTCCTCTCTCCTCTCCTATCAGGCACCCACGTTGAGTCAGTGACCTCATCATCCCCTCCCTCCTCATCACTGGAGCAAACCTAGCAGTATGCTGCAGCAGGGGGAACATGACTACCAGATTGCCGTCTTTCTTGGGCACCCCCTCTGTCCGTACTCATGTTACTGCCTTCATCTAGCTCAGTATCATCATCAGAGCCTTCAAAACGCTGGCCATCCTCCTGGAGCATGTACCCAATACTGTGGTCAAACAGTTCGAGGGACTCCTCAGGAGGATATGGTGGGGCTAGGGAAGGAGTGACTGATGCCATTTGAGCCGAGGGAAGAGGCCGCGTTGGCAGCTGCTTTGCCAGACAAAGTACCCTGAGCCTGGGTGAGAGGGGATGAGGACAGCTTGGTCATCCACTCGACCAAGTCTTCCGCATGTTGCGGCTCAACACGGCCAGCTGCCAAAAAAAAGGCCAAGCGTGTCCCACGGCCATGTGCTGATGAGGATGCACTGTGTCCACGACCAGCACTGTTGCCTCTAGACACAGAGCCTGCTTGCCCTCTTTTATTGGCTTCTGACTGTCTGCCTCTCCTTGTTGACCTTCCAGACATATTATTGGCCTGCAGTGAGCTGAACAAAACTGGGGTTTATATATATACCAATTATACTGCAGCTAGCAGAATCAACTGCCTGCCTGTAGTATTATTAGTATGATAACCCCTGCACTTGTCTTCAGGTAGCTATACTGTAGGTGCAATTGTGCAGGGTACACAGTACAGTAACTGGAAATTCCGCTCCCTACAACAATGGAGAGACCTAGTGAATGCAGCCCTACCGTTGTACAAACTGACCTATTTGGGACATAACTGTCCCAAGAAATTTGAAAAAATCTGGGCGGCATGGATTAAGGAGAGGAGGCTTACTCTGAATTAGGGACTAGAAATATGGTGGGACTATTATGAGATTAAATGGGACCTTTCTACCCCTTGCGGGGTGAGCTTGACTCCCCCAGTGTCTACATCACAATTGAAACATAGCTAATACATGGGTCCTTGAATTGTTGGGTTCCCACCACTCTCTGACACTTGAGGTAGCCCTTGTCAGGAGTAGGGATGAGCTCCGTGTTCGTGTAGAACCCATGTTCGACTCGAACATCGTCTGTTCGCCCGTTCGCCGAATTACGAACGATATGAGCCGTTCGTGCCAAATTCGTGTGGCGCATCACGGCCCATAATTCACTGCGGCATCGCAGTGCATTGCTGGCTGATGATTGGCCAAGCATGCACTATGACCCGCATGCTTGGCCAATCACAGCGCCGTCTGTAGAGAGAGCTGTAATTGGCCAAAGCCACGGTGGCTTTGGCCAATTATGGCTCAGGGGGTTTAGTACATGCCCCACACTGTATAAGGCCGCCTGCATGGCGGCCCTGTGTAGTGTGTGTTCCGGCTTTGAGAGACAGAGAGAAGGTGTCATTTGATTTAAGTTAGATAGATTAGGCAGGACAGTCAGTGAGTTAGCTGCACTTACAGTGTATTGTGTATATATATGCATTCCAGGTGTGTGTGTATGTGTGTGTGTATATGTATGTGTGTGTGTGTAGCTAAATCCGTTCCTGTTATTATCTTCCTACTGACAGGCAAGCTTGTGTTGTATTTACAGCTACCTGAAGAAAATTTCTGGTGTTCTCCTGATCCTATTAGTACCACAGTCAGGCAGCTAGACTATTTACAGTCAGTGTAGTGCGTCCTCCTCACAGTGTTCAGCTAAAGCTACAAGTTAGTTTAGTGTGACCTCTGCACAGTGTTCAGCTAAAGCTACAAGTTAGTGTAGTACGTCCTCCTCACAGTGTTCAGCTAAAGCTAAAAGTTAGTGTAGTGCGTCTTCTGAACAGTGTTCAGCTAAAGCTACAAGTTAGTGTAGTGCGACCTCTGCATAGTGTTCAGCTAAAGCTACAAGTTAGTGTAGTGTGTCCTCTGAACAGTGTTCAGCTAAAGCTACAAGTTAGTGTAGTGCGCCCTCCTCACAGTGTCCAGCTAAAGCTACAAGTTAGTGTAGTGCGACCTGTGCACAGTGTTCAGCTAAAGCTACAAGTTAGTGTAGTGCATCCTCTGAACAGTGTTCAGCTAAAGCTACAAGTTAGTGTAGTGCGTCCTCTGAACAGTGTTCATCTAAAGCTACAAGTTAGTGTAGTGCACAGTGTTTAGCTAAAGCTACAAGTTAGTGTAGTGCGTCCTCTGAACAGTGTTCATCTAAAGCTACAAGTTATCGTAGTGCACAGTGTTCAGCTAAAGCTACAAGTTAGTGTAGTGCGTCCTCCTCACAGTGTTCAGCTAAAGCTACAAGTTAGTGTAGTGCAACCTCTGCACAGTGTTCAGCTAAAGCTATCTGTAGAAGGTTGGTGTTGTTTTCCTGATTCCATCACTACCGCAGGCAGCTACATTATTTTAACGTTAGTGTAGTGCATCCTCTGCACAGTGTTCAGCTAAAGCTACCTGTAGAAGGTTGGTGGTGTTTTCCTGATCCTATCACTACCGCAGGCAGCTACATTATTTACAAGTAAGTCTAGTGCGACCTCTGCACAGTGTTCAGCTAAAGCTACCTGTAGAAGGTTGGTGGTGTTTTCCTGATCCTATCACTACCACAGGCAGCTACATTATTTACAAGTAAGTCTAGTGCGACCTCTGCACAGTGTTCATCTAAAGCTACCTGTAGAAGATTGGTGGTGTTCTCATACTACAGGCAGGCAGTTGATTTTGCTAGCTGCAGTATCATATATATATATATATATATAGATATAGATATAGATATAGATATAGATATAGATATCTATATCTATATCTATATCTATATCTATATATCCCAGCTTAGTGCAGCTACATCTCACTGCAGGCCATTAGTATGTCTGGAAGGCCAACAAGGAGAGGCAGACAGTTACAAGCCAATAAAAGAGGGCAAGCAGGCTCTGTGTCTAGAGGCAACAGTGCTGACCATGGAGATGGTGCATCCTCATCAGCACGTGGCCGTGGGACATGCTTGGCCTTTTTTTTGGCAGCTGGCCGTGTTGAGCAGCAACATGCGGAAGACTTGGTCGAGTGGATGACCAAGCCGTCCTCATCCTCCTTATCCTCTCTCACCCATGCTCAGGGTACTTTGTCTGGCAAAGCAGCTGCCAACGCGGCCTCTTCCCTCGGCTAAATGGCATCAGTCACTCCTTCCCTAGCCCCACCATGTCCTCCTGAGGAGTTCCTCGAACTGTTTGACCACAGTGTTGGGTACATGCTCCAGGAGGATGCCCAGCATTTTGAAGGCTCTGATGATGATACTGAGCTAGATGAAGACAGTAACGTGAGCATGGACAGAGGGGGTGCCCAAGAAGGACAGCAATCTGGCAGTCATGCTCCCCCTGCTGCAGCATACTGTCAGGTTTGCTCCAGTGATGAGGAGGGAGGGGAATGATGAGGTCACTGACTCAACGTGGGTGCCTGATAGGAGAGAGGAGAAGGAGGAGGAGGAGGCACATCACCAACGAGGCAGGATGCCCTCTAGGGGCCAGCCTAAGGGCAGCACACTGACTGCATCACACCGCAAAGCTCTGCATGTGCAGGGCGCTGTTGTCTCTGCACGTTATTCCAAAAGTTCTTTGGTGTGGGCTTTTTTTGAGACGAGTGCATCAGATTGCACCGCTGCTATTTGCAACATATGTCTCAAGCGTATCTCGCGTGGCCAAAACATCTCCCGCTTGGGAACCACATGCTTGACCAGACATATGTTGACCTGCCATGCAGTTCGTTGGCAAGAAGACTCACACCAAAGAACAAAGAGGACCTCTCCTTGCTCCTCATCAGCTGAGATCTCCAACCCCGCTATACCTTCAGTCCTCTCTGAGACCTGCACTGAGAGGAATGAAGGTGTAGAATTAGGTGTGTCACAGCCAAGTACTTGTGGGCAATTTGCTTTCGGTACACCGACATCAGAATTTACCAGTCAAATTTCCCTGCCCCAGCTGCTGCACCGCCGAAAGAAGTTCGCTCCCAGCCATCCACATGCCCAGCGGTTGAATGCTAGCTTGGCTAAATTGCTAGCACTTCAACTGCTACCTTTTCAGTTGGTAGACTCTGCCCCCTTCCGTGAGTTTGTGGAATGTGCAGTTCCTCAGTGGCAGGTACCCAAACGCCACTTTTTCTCACAGAAGGCGATTCCGGCTCTCTACCGGCATGTGGAAGGCAATGTCCATGCCTCGCTGGACAGGGCAGTCAGCGGTAAGGTGCATATTACCGCTGACTCATGGTCCAGCAGGCATGGACAGGGACGTTACCTAATTTTCACAGCGCATTGGGTGACTCTGCTGGCAGCTGGGAAGGATGCAGGACAAGGTGCAGTAGTGTTGGAGGTTGTTCCGCCACCACGCCTCCAAAATGCCACTACTAATGATTCTGACACACCTCTCTCCTCCACCCCCTCCTCTTCTTCTTCCTCCATGGCCTCTTCCTGTGCTTTGTCCTCGGAACCAGCTGTGCTCCATAGGCATTCAAGGGGCTAGGCAAGTATGCAGGCAAAAAGATGCCATGCAGTGCTTGAGCTAGTTTGCTTGGGGGACAGGAGCCACACTGGGGCAGAGATTCTGTGAGCTCTGCAGGGGCAGGTTCAGAGGCGGTTGACGCCATGCCAACTTAAGGCAGGAATGGTGGTTTGTGACAATGGCACCAACCTCCTCTCCCCCCTCCGACAGGGACAACTGACCCATGTGTCCTGTTTTGCTCACGTCCTTAACTTGGTAGTGCAGCGGTTCTTGGGCAGGTACCCAGGCTTACAGGATATTCTGAGGCAGGCCAGGAAAGTCTGTGTGCATTTCCTACGGTCATATAATGCCAGTGCTCGGCTGGCAGACCTCCAAAAGGAATTTAACCTGCCCAAGAACCGCCTAATCTGTGACATGCCCACTAGGTGGAACTCAACGTTGGCCATGCTGCAGCGGCTGCACATGCAGCAGAGGGCCATCAATGAGTACCTGTGCGACTATGGCACCAGGACAGGGTCGGGGAGGCTTGTTTTTTTTCCCCACACCAGTGGGCCATGATCAGGGATGCATGCACTGTCCTGTCACCATTTGAGGAGGCCACGAGGAGGGTGAGCAGTGACAGTGCATGCATCAGTGACACTGTCCCCCTTGTCCATCTGTTGGAGCACACGCAGCATGGAATAATGGACAGGGCACTTGAGGCAGAACAGAGGCAGGAAGAGGAGGACTTCCTTAGCTCTCAAGGCCCCCTTTATCCAGACAGTGTTCCTGCGTGCCCGCCGATCACACAGGAAGAGGACGAGGAGGAGGAGGATTGTGTCAGTATGGAGGTGGAGCCTGGCACTCAGCATCGGCAGCAGTCTTTAAGGGATCATTTACAGTCCCCAAGAAACACATGGACTTGTACGTGGCTGGGAGGAGGTGGCTGCAGATCATGTCGTCCTTAGTGACCCAGAGGACTCCGGACTGAATGCCTCAGCAAACCTACGCTGCATGGCCTCCCTGATCCTGCAAAGCCTGCGGAAGGATCCTCGTATTCGTGGTATCAAGGAGAAGGAACAATACTGGCTGGCAACCCTCCTTGATCCACCTTACAAGGGTAAGGTTGCGGACCTTATCTTGCCGTAGCAGAGGGAGCAGAGGATGAAACATCTTCGGGAGGCCTTGCAGAAAGGTCTGTGCAATGTGTTCCCAGAGACTGGGAGGTTACAAACTCCTGTTTCTGGACAACGTGTTGCTGAGGTTTCGGTCAGTCAAAGAAGGAGCGAAGGTAGCTGTCTGACCAATGCGTTCAGACAATTTTTTAGTCCGCAGGCCCAAGGTATGATCGGTTCCAGCAACCATCACCAGCGTCTGTTTTACATGGTGCAGGAATACCTAGGGGCAAGATCTGACTTGGACAACTTTCCCACCGAAAATCCTCAGGGTTACTGGGTCTTGAGGATGGATCACTGACCAGAGCTTGCACAGTATGCAATTGAGCTACTGGCCTGTCCTGCATCCAGTGTTCTTTCGGAACGCACATTCAGTGCTGCTGGAGGCTTTGTAACCGATCACAGGGTGCATCTGTCCACCGACTCGGTCGATCGACTGACCTTCATAAAAATGAATCAGTCTTGGATCACCACCAGCTACCAAGCACCTGATGCTGATGTAACCAAATATTTTTTTTTGAAATGTCAGATCCCTTCAAGACTGCCTATGCTGATGCTGAGTGACTATCCTGTTATACTGAGTAATTATCCTCTTCCTCCTCAATGATCATGATGATAGCTTGTAAGAACATTTTTGGTTCTGAGCGCCGCCAGTCCCGCCACCAGTGCCTAAGGCCCAATTTTTCAGCCCCTGTTTAACAGGGGCATGTAATTACAATTTTTCATGCAATTCTTTGCAGCAGGGCTAGTTCCTGCGCTCCAACTAGAGCATCTGTGAGGGGTTCCAGTGTTGTGGCACCAGCACCACCACCAAAGGCCCAATTTTTCTGCCCCTGTTCAACAGGGGCATGTAATTACAATTCTTGATTTAATATTTCACAGCAGGGCCCTGTGAGGGCTTACAGTGTTGTGGCCACAACAACACCTAAGGCCCAAATTTCTGCTGAGTATATAGGGCAGGACCCTACTTTCAAACATCCAACTTACAAACGACTCCTACTTGCAAACGGAAGGAGACAACAGGAAGTGAGATGAAATCTACCCCTAGGAAGGGAAATTCTCTCCTGTAAGAGTTAATATGGGAAAAACTTTTCTCCTTTCCACTGATGCTTTATCACCAATCCTTGTTTCACAAAAAAACCCAAATTTTCAAAAAACATTTGTCATTGGTACAAAAAGTGAGGTGAAATCTTCTGAAGAGGAGCACAGACAGCAAAACAAATGTCACAGGGATGATAACCCTTCCCTAGGTTTTCCAAAAAGCTTAAAATAGATTAAAAATATACCAGTTCAAAATTACAAACAGATTCTACTTAACAACAAACCTACAGTTCCTGTCTTGTTTGCACCGCCTGTATACTACTGTTCAGAGTATATAGGGCCTGGTGGCCCCACACCTTTCCTTATTTTAATTTGGGTGCGGGGTTCCCCTTAATATCCATACAAGACCCAAAGGGCCTGGTAATGGACTTGGGAGTACCCATGCCGTTTGTCTCACTGATTTTCATCCATATTGCCAGGACCCGACATTACATTAAAGTAGCAAAGCAGTTTTAAATGACTTTTTTCCTTTTAAAAATTACATTTTGTGCAGGGACTGTTCTAAGCACGGGAAACTCGCGCCATTTTACAGGCATACTATAGACACCCCCCAGGTACAATATTTAAAGGAATATTTCACTTTTTTTTTTTTTTTTTTTACTTTAAGCATCATTAAAATCACTGCTCCCGAAAAAACGGCTGGGGCAGGACCCTTTTTGGGACAATACCATGCAAATTAGCCTTTAACATGAGCACTTTTGATTTCGAACGTTCGAGTCCCATAGACGTCAATGGGGTTCTAACGTTTGTGTAAATTTTTGGTCCTTTCGCAGGTTCTCGTGCGAACCGAACCAGGGGGTGTTTGGCTCATCCCTAGTCAGGAGCAGATCCAAATTGTGGATCTTCAAGCCCATAAGGGTTCTCCTTCCTCACACCATCATATGCCCTATTTAAAATATGTTTCACATTTTGGTCTGATCTATATAGTTGTGTATAAAATGCACTTTTTATCTTTCAAAAAGTGTTTCCCGGTGCTAAACCTTTCATCCAATTTCTAAATTGCTGCATTTGTACATTTTACAAGCCAATATAAAGGAATAGTAGTGGTAAAAAAAGCACTTGTGGATTTAATTAACCCTTTTTTTAGTTAATTCTCCTTTAAAAGGGTGTGACAGGGGGCGTGCTCGGATAAGGGTCTGGTATGGATTTTGGCGGGGACCCCCCATGCCATTTTTTCAGCGTAGGAGGTCCCCCTTAAAATCCATACCAGACCGAAGGGCCTGGTATGCCCCTGGAGGGGAACCCATGCTGGTTTTTTATTTAAAATTGGTTGTGGAGTTCCCCCTCATGATTCATACCAAACACAGTGCCTGGCATTGGCGGGGATCCAAGTCGGATCTCCGCACCAGTGTGAACCCGGCTCGCAAGGTGTCAATCTCGCCGATAAAAGAGATTGACACAATATCAGACAATACAGAAGTTGACCAAAGGATGGTGGTAAAGAGCTGAAAAACCACGTGATTTGGTGAAAGTTGGCTGAAAAAGTTCTGCCGTGTGTATGCAATATAAACTTATGGCCAACGCCCTTTGTACAAAAATCCACAGGAAAGTTGTACAAAGTCCTATTGTGTGTATGAGGCTTAATAGAACAATTGTAACTTTCACGAATCCTTTTATTGTTGAGATGAAATGTATCTTTCTCTGACATAATTTTCATTTGCAACATTGTTGCTTCTACTTCAAATATTTTGTTTTTAAGAATGCTAGAATGTGGAATGTTTTGACGTTTTGGTAAAAAATATTTTTCTCTGTCACTTTCACTTGTTACTCTCCATCTCACAACAATCTTTACCCAAACTGACACAGATGTCTTTACAAAGCACAAACAATACCATTGCTGATGCAAATTTAAAATGAGTCGCAATTTTTCGTGCTTTTTATTATTTCCAAATAATCATAATTCGAACCCAAAAAATGTGATATGTGTACCAACATCAGAAATCAAAATGTAATTCCCAAAAATGTGAGGGTAATATCACTATTCTACACTGACCCACAAAAAAAACACCAAATATCACAAAATAAATCAAGAAGAATAACTCTTTTATAATGTAATTCCATCACCTGTATGTCCAAAGAAATGCAGTATTTATTTGTGTAGGAGGTTTTCACTTGTGTCACCTCTGTGGCTTAGAGGTTAGAACTTCTGCTTAGCATCCCTGAGTGTCTGGGTTTGATTCACAAACATGCTGCTTCATGTAGAAAAGTTGTCTCATCTCCCAGGTCCTAAAACTAAATGTAGTATTTGTGTAGGAGGGTTCCACCACCATTGTAATTCTTGACAGATACACTATCCAATCAAAAGTATTGGGACACCTGCCTTTACACACACTTTAATGGCCAGCCCAGTCTTAGTCCGTAAGGTTAAAAATTGATTTGGCCCACCATTTGCAGCTAGAACAGATTCTGGGAAGGCTAGGAAAGCTGTCCATAAGGTTTAGTGTGTCTATGGAAATGTTTAATCATTCTTCCAGAAGTGTATTTGTGAGTCCAGGCACAGATGTTGGATGAGAAGGCCTGGATCGCAGTCTCTGCTCTAATTCAGCCAAAAGGTGTTCTATCAGGTTGAGATCAGGACTATGTGCAGCCAGTCAAGTTCATCCACCCCAAACTCGCTCATCCATATCTTTATGGACCTTGCTTTGTGCAGTCATGTTGGAACAGGAACGGGCTATCCCCAAACCGTTCCCACAAAGTTGGGAGCATGAAATTGTCCAAAAAGTCTTGGTATGCTGATGCCTTAAGAGTTTCCTTCACTGGAACTAAGAGGCCAAGCCCAATCCCTGAAAAACAACCCCACATCAAAATCCCCCCTCCACCAAATGATTTGGACCAGTGCACAAAGCAAGGTCCATAAAGACATAGATGAGTGAGTTTAGGGTGGAGGAACTTGACTGGCCTGGACAGAGTCCTGACCTCAACACAACAGAACACCTTGGGGATGAATTAAAGCAGAGACTGTAAGCCAACATCAGTGCCTGACCTCACAAATGCACTTGAAAGAATGGTCAAACATTCCCATAGACACACCATCCTAAACCTTGTGGACAGCTTTCCCAGAAGAGTTGAAGCTGTTATCGCTGCAAAGGGTGGGCCAAATGAATTTTGAAACCTACGGACTAATACTGGGATGTCATTACAGTTCATGTGCGTTTAAAGGCAGGCATCCCAATACTTAGGCCAATATATTGTATATTGCTTGTGACACTGAGCATGGCTATGGACTTAGGGCTGGTTCACACCACAGAGATGCAGAGAACATGTGTGAGGCTGCCTGCTGGCTAAGTGGGTAGCAATTCTGTCTAGCAGCACTGGGGTTGCTGGTTAAATTCCCCAACATCTTAATGCTTGTGTCAAAGTTGATATGCTCTCCCTGTGTGGGTTTCTCACTACAATCCAAAAACATGCTGGCATCCTATTTGTCTCCTGTCGAAATAGTCTCTAATGTAAGAAAGTTAGTTTTGGACTTTATATTGGAAGCTCATTGCAACCAGGGACTGATGTTAATGTTTATTAGCACTAATCATGCCCAGAGACTTGGACATTTAAAATTGTAGAGTTTACACTGCACAGGTACATATATTTAGAAAACTGTTGCTTTGTTTATGTGCATGCAAATGGACTTCGATCTTTGGCCTGTAGTTGAAGATTTGATGCACATAGCCAAGGGCTAACACCAGTGCCGGGACAAGGTCATCCAGTGCCCAGGGCAAAGATGCCAAACTTCGCCCCCCCCTCTCCCCTAGGGTTAGGGTCAGGGTGCCCCCCACCCCTGCAATATACCATTGCGCCAGGGGCAGCCGCCCCTCCTGCCCACCCCTTGTCCAGGCCCTGGCTAACACAGTTGCAAATAGTATTATGTGTTCCTGCCCATCAGGTGCAATCACTTTAGACTAACACGTAGAGACAGATTGAAAGAAACTGGTGGGCGTGTACTTCTATTGGGCGTGTGTCAGTGTGCTAACAATACCACCTACCTTATATAAAGGGCTGCAGTAGGGGGGTTTGTTTGGCCTGAGAAGGCCAGGTTTTTTGCTGTGATTTGTGGGGGCGAAGGAATGAGATTGTGCCTATTGACAAACGCCAAACTAGGGACTGTTTGCTGAAATTCTTGTGCATTTTTTCGATCAAAAGTGGGTTTATGTGGCCATGCTTTCAATGTTGTGTGTATTGTTCCTGTCTGACCATGTAAACATGGTTTGGGAGCATGTGCTGACCTTCTACTATTTGATCTCATTGCTTAATCATGTACACAGAACTGCAGCTTCCAGCAGAACATACTCACCAATGTATGTATATGTGTGGATTTGTGGGGTGGTGATATATTTTTGAACATGTGGCTTTTTTAATATTATGTTGGAATGCTTTGTAAGAATGACTGTTAAGTATGTTTCTATAATCTTGCAGATAAAGATGTGATGTGTTGCCCGTTATACACTGAAAGTAAAGCTGTGTCCATTGTAAGGTTTAGATTGTAAGCTCCTATGAGCAGGGTCCTTAAAACTCATTTGCTAACTGTTTTGCTAAATGTAGCACCATATATCCTGTAGAAATTTTTTTTTTTTTTTGAAGCTAGTAAATTAATGTATATAATTTTGTTTCTGCTGGCAAAATAAAAGTAAATTGAGCTTGTGTGTGTGTTTCGTTTTTTTTTTTTTCTCTTTTCTTTCTTCTTTTTAATTAGTTTTGGGGGTGGTGGTTTTGGGGAAGTAGCCTGGTATGGATTTTGGGGGGACTCCCACACAATTTTTTTTTTTTTTTGGTGCAGGGTTCTCCTTAATATCCATACCAGACCTGAAGGGCCTGGTATGAATTTTGGGGGATCTCCACGCATTTTTTTTTTAAATTTTGATGCAGGGTTCCCCTTAATATTCATACCAGATCCAAAGGGCCTGGTATGTACTGGGGGTAGAACTCATGCATTTTTTTTCAATGATTTTTATCTATATTGCCAGGATCCGACAATACATTACAGCTGTGAGCAGTTTTGAATGATTTTTTTTTTCCTTTAGAAATGTCATTTTGCTGTGGTACTGTTCTAAACATGGGAAATATGAGCTACTTTACAGGCATACTAAGGACACCCCCAGGCAGGATATTAAAAGGAATATTTCATTTTTGTCTCCCTGCTCCTGAAAAAAACTGCTGTTTTTCAAACTTTTTTTTGCATTGATACATGTCCCCTGGGGCAGGACCCAGGTCCTCATACACTTTTTATGGCAATAACTTGCATATAAGTAGGGATAAGCTGAACACCCCCGGTTTGGTTCGCGGCAGAACATGCAAACAGACAAAAAATTTGTGCGAACACGCAAACCCTGTTAAAGTCTGTGGGACTCGAACGTGAAAAATCAAAAGTGCTAATTTTAAAGGCTAATATGCAAGTTATTGTCATAAAGTGTTTGGGGACCTGGGTCCTGCGCCAGTGAACATGTATCAATGCAAAAAAAGTTTTAAAAACAGCCGTTTTTTTCTGTGAGTATTGTTTTTAATAATGTTTAAAGTGAAACAACAAAAGTGTAATATTCCTTTAACCACTTGCTTACTAGGCACTTAAACCCCCCTCCTATCCAGACCAATTTTCAGCTTTCAGTGCTCTCACACTTTGAATGACAATTACTCAGTCATGCAACACTGTACCCAAATGATTTTTTTTTGTCCTTTTTTTCATACAAATAGAGCTTTATTTTGGTGGTATTTGATCACCTCTGGGTTTTTTATTTTTTGCGCTATAAATGAAAAAAGACCAAAAATTTTGATATAAAACACATTTTTCCTAATTTCTGTGATAAAATTTTGCAAATTCATAATTTTTCTTCATAAATTTTGGCCACAATTTATACTGCTACATATCTTTGGTAAAAATAACCAAAAATTTGTGGAAATTATTTGGTCTGTGTGAAAGTTTTAGAGTCTACAAGCTATGGTGCAAATGGTCACATGGTCACATCTGATGTACATCTCATTTCCTGAGACCCTAACAAGCCAGGAAAGTACAAATGCCCCCCAAATAACCCCTTTTTGGAAAGTAGACATTTCAATGTATTTAGTTAGAGGCATGGTGAGTTATTTGAAGTTGTATTTTTTTCCCACAATTCTTTGCAAAATTGAGATTTTTTTTTTCCCCACAAAATTGTCATTGTAATAGCTTATTTCTCTCACATGGCATGTGTATACCACAAATGACACCCCAAAATACGCATTTTTTTTTTACACAAAGTTGTCCGTTTATAAGATATTTCCAACACATAGCATTTAGATAGCAAAAATGACACCCCAAAATACATTCTGCTACTCCTCCTGAGTATTACGATACCACATGTGTGGGACTTTTTCACTGCCTGGCCACATACAGAGGCCCAACATGCATGAAGCACCATCAGATGTTCTAGGAGCCTAAATTACACATCACATTTCTCAACCACCTATTACACTTTTGAAGGCCCTGGAGCACCAGGACAATGGAAACATCCACCCCATTTTGGAAAGCTAACACCCCAACGTATAACCTATGAGGCATAATGAGTCTTTTGAAAGGTTCATTTTTTTCCAGAAGTTTTTGAAAAATGTGGGAAAAAAATTAAAACGCATTTTTTTTACACAAGGTTGTCCGTTTATAAGATATTTCCAACACATAGCATTTGGATAGCAAAAATGACACCCCAAAATACATTCTGCTACTCCTCCTGAGTATGGCGATACCACATGTGTGAGACTTCTACACAGCCTGGCCACATACAGAGATCCAACATGCAAGGAACACCGTCAGGTGTTCCAGGGACACATAGCATGCACATACCAAGAATTACACCCCAAAATACATTATGCTGAGCAAAGTGTAAACAAAAAAGATTACCTGTGGTTGTAGTAGCGCAGTTGTACACAGGAGGATAGCACTGGTCCAGGCAGCAGGCAGGGACTTGGTCAGCAGCGGCGAACACAATTGTCCAGGCAGCAGGCAGGGTTACTGTCCATATAACGTCCAAGGTCAGTGCAGGCAGAGATATTGTCCGCAGTGCCAAAAATATTGGTCCTGGTAGTAGGCAGGTCCATGTGGTGTGGTCAGTGCAACAGGCAGAGGCATGACGGCAGTAAGTCCTACAGGCAGAATGGGAAGCCTCGTTCAGGACAGAATGGGGACAGGGGTAGAGGCTTCTCCCACCCAAATCTCTTTGAAGCCTCCGAGTCTCCAGACCCTAATCTAGGATTGAGAAAACAAAAAAAAAATGTTTTCTTCATCCAGAAAAACAATTCTGGAGCCCCTCACATATGTGAGACCCCTGTGTTGAATCCCACTAGTCCAGTATCAGGGTACAAGATCAGTCCAAGAGGCAGGCAAATATCATGGTCAAACAGTCTAGGGTCAGTTCCAGATCAGGCAGAGGTATGTACAGAATCGTTAGGCAGAAGCATGGTCGAATAACAGTCCAGGGTCAGTTCCAGATCAGGCAGAGGTATGTGCAGAATCGTTAGGCAGAAGCGTGGTCAAATAACAAGCCAGGGTCAGTTACAGAGGAGGCAGTGGCATAAGGGGTGTGAGGGTAAATTGCAGGAACGGAGGCTTACGTTTACCATACTTCACTAATAATTTAGTGAAGTATGGTAACGACGAAAATATTCACCTACGCAGAGGCCTGGTTCAGAAGGACATTGTGCACAATAATAAGATGTGTCTCTTCTGAATCCAGCTCTGGTACACACCTTACATTTTTTTTGCCGTCATTGGCCTGTTGGTTTGGGAGGGATCTTATCTGGAAAGTGGTGTTTGGAGAGTCGACTTAGAACATCTGATCGGATATTTTCTGGGGGGCCGTTCGGGAATGTAAGGGCAGGGAAAACTTCCTCCTGGTAGCCAAGGAAGCGTTTGGGGTTTTGGGTGGAGTTACGATAAATTACATAAGAATTGTAGATGGCCAAATGAAAAAAATAAATTGCGACTTTCTTATACCAATGATATGTCCGTCTTGTAGCAAGGTACGGTTCCAGCATCTGGTCATTCAAGTCGACTCCCCCCATAAACAAATTATGATCAAAGATGCATTTAGGTTTCTGTATGGGGCCATTTCTTCTGGGGATTTCAATGAAGGTATCATCGTGGATTGAAGACAACATGTACACATTTCTTTTGTCTCTCCACTTCACTGCCAAAATCTCGTTGTTTCGTAGACTCGCTGTTTCTCCTTTTCTCAATTTTTTATTGACCAGACTTTGAGGAAAGCCCTTCCGGTTCTTTTTAATGGTATCACATGCAGGCGTCTTCTTCCGATGCAGGTTGTGGAACAGGGGCAGAGATGTGTAGAAGTTATCTACGTACAGGTGGTAGCCTTTCTCCAGGAGGGGGTATTTGAGGTCCCAAACAATTTTCCCGCTTGATCCCAAGTAGTCTGGGCAATTAGGGGGTTGCAGCTGGGTGTCCTTCCCTTCGTACACTTTGAAGGCATACAAGTAACCTGTGACTCGGTCACATAATTTGTATACCTTCACCCCATAGCGGGCCCTTTTACTGGGAATATATTGCTTTATTTTAAGCCTGCCACTAAACTTAACAAAGGACTCATCCACACATATGTTTTTGTCCGAGGTAAACAGCAGGGGGAATAGTGCAGAAAAATAATTTAAAAGTGGCCGAATTTTGAAAAGTCTATCATAGTTTGGGTCATTTCGGGGAGGGCACTGGGTATTGTCGTTGAAATGAAGAAACCTCAATATCATGAGGTATCTGTTTCTGGACATTACCTTGGAGTATACTGGCATGTGTTGGAGGGGGTGGGTTGACCAATAGGACAGCAAAGTGTTTTTTTTTGTGAGTCCCATGTTAAATGTGAGCCCTAAAAAAACCTTCAACTCCTCCACTGTTAGGTCTCTCCATTCGTAGGGACGGGCATAGTAGGACGTTGGATTATTCGCAATGAATTGCTGTGCATAAAGGTTGCACTGGGCCACAATACTTGACAGCATGTCCTCTGTAAAAAATAAATTAAAAAAATCTATTGGGGAAAAATTCTCCGTGTTCACCTGGACTCCTGGCTGGGCAGTGAAAGGGGGAATGTTGGCTTCTCCTGAATTAGGAGGAAGCCACAAGGGGTTCTGCAGGGCATAGGGAAGGCTGGCATGGGTCCTTGGCCTTTCTTGCCGAGACACTGCGGTGCTGGTGGATGGCACTGCCGTGCTGGTGGATGGGACTGCCGTGCTGGTGGATGGGACTGCCGTGCTGGTGGATACCACTGCCTCCCCACCAGAACGCCTTCGTTTGGTGGGCCGAATCTCTTCCTCCTCTGAGTCACTCAGTGTTCCAATACTGAGTACTGTCTCATAATTTATGTCCGACTCAGAATCGGACTCGGAAAGGGAATCCGAAAAAGAGAGCTCCCCGTCGCTCTCGTCGGCCTGGGACAGTATTTGGTACGCCTTCTCGGCGGAAAAGCTTCTTTTGGCCATGGTTGCAAAGCCAGCACTGATGGGCACTGATGAGGTGGCACTGATGAGCACAGATGGGCACTGAGGTGGCACAGAGGGGCACTGATGAGGTGGAACAGATGTGCACTAATGAGGTGGAACAGATGTGCAGATGTGCACTGATGAGGTGGCACAGGTGGGCACTGATGAGGTGGCACAGGTGGGCACTGATGAGTTGGCACAGGTGGGCACTGATGAGGCGGCACAGGTGGGCACTGATGAGGCGCCACAGGTGGGCACTGATGAGGTGGAACAGATGAGCACTGAGATTGCACAGATGTGCACTGATGAGGTGGCACAGCTGGGCACTGATGGGAAGGCAAAGATGGGGTGGCATAGATGGAGCAGCACAGATGGGGCGGCACAGATGGAGTGGCACAGATGGGGCGGCACAGATGGAGCAGCACAGATGGGCACTGATGAGGCGGCACAGATGTGCACTAATTGCACAGATGTGCACTGAGGCAGCACAGATGTGCACTAAGGCAGCACAGATGGGCACTAATTGGCACAGGTGGGCACTGATGAGGTGGCACAGGTGGTCACTGATTGTGCAGATGTGCAGCTGGACACTGATCACCGCTGGGCAGACAGGTGGGCACCGATTGGCACAGGTGGGCACCGATTGGCACTGTACTGATGGTGCACTGTACTGATGGGGCACTGTAATGATGGGGCACTGTTATGATGGGCACTGTTATGATGGGCACTGTGGGCACTGTAGGCACAGTAAATCACACTCACAGATCGCTGACAGATCTCTCTCTCCTCACACGCTGTCTCTGTGTGAGGAGAGAGAGCCGGCAATGAGAGATGATCTCAAATGTTTACATTTGAGATCATCTCTTATTGGAGGCAGCGATCACGCTGTAAACAGCTGCTGTGATTGGCCGTTTACAGCGATCTGTGATTGGCTGTGTCCAAAGGACACGGCCAACACAGAATTTCCCCGTTCCGCGCTCGTGAGCGCGCACAGGGAGCGAGGAAAGGGGAGGCCGTCATATGACGGCCTCCCGGGAATTGATATCCGCGCTGAAGCCGTCATTCGGCTATGGCCGGAGGTCAGGAGGTTAAATATCGCGCCTGGGGGGTGTATGTAGTATGCCTGTAAAGTGGCGTATTTTTCCAGTGTTTAGAACAGTCCCTGCACAAAATTACATTTCTAAAGGAAAAAAGTCATTTAAAACTGCTTGCGACTGTAATGTAAGGTTCCCCACCTCCAGCCCATTACCAGGCCCTTTGGGGAAAGGGTTATCATCACATCACCCCTGTAACATTTGTTTTGCTGTCTGTGCCCCTGTTCAGAATATTTCACCTCACTTTCTGTCCCAATGTCAACTGGATTTTGAAAATTTTGGGTTATTAGGGAAACAAGGATTGGTGATAAAGCATCAGTGAGGAGACACCTTTTTCCCATATTAACTCTTACAGGAGAGAATTTCCCTTCCTAAGGGTAGATTTTCTCTCACTTCCTGTTATCTCCCTCCGTTTGTAAGTAGGAGTCGTTTGTAAGTTGGATGTTTGAAAATAGGGGACTGCCTGTATACACTCTGCAGAAAATTGGGCCTTAGGTGTTGGTGGTACCAGAACACTGTAAGCCCTCACAGTTACTGTTGGTGGGAGCTGGAACAGGCCCTGCTGTGAAATATTATATCAAGAATTATAATTCCATGCCCCTGTTAAACAGGGGCTGAAAATTGGTCCTTAGGAGGTGGTGGTGGCACAACACTGTAAAGCCTCACAGATACTCTTGTTGAGCGCAGGAACAGGCCCTGGTGTGAAATATTAGATCAAAAATTATAATTGCGCACCCCTGATAAACAGGGGCAGAAAAATTGGGCCTTAGGCGGCGGTGGTGGCACAACACTGTAAAGTCTCACAGATACTTTTGTTGAGCGCAGGAACAGGCCCTGCTGTGAAATATTAGATCAAAAATTGTAGTCACATGCCCCTGTTAAACAGAGGCAGAAAAATTGGGCCTTAGGTGGTGGCACAACACAGTAAAGCCTCACAGGTACTTTTGTACTTTTTGTGGGATAAGCCAAACACCCCCCGGTTCGGTTTGCACCAGAACCTGTGAACGGACCAAAAATTTGCACAAACTTTGAAACCCATTGAAGTCTATGGGACTCGAACGTTCGAAATCAAAAGTGCTAAATTTAAAGGCTAATTTGCATGGCATTGTGCTAAAAAGATATAACAAAAAGCACAGCGCTGGATATAAATGCAAAAATACAACAAAAATTGATATTACTATTAAAGCACCAACAACTTTCATATGTGATAAAAGAAAAAAATAGAAATGAACAATAACATGAATGCTTCACTATAGTGATATATATGCGTGAACAATAACATGAATGCTTCACTATAGTGATATATATGCGTGACTATTCCCAGTTTTTTATCCACACATTTAGAAAAAAGTCCAAAGATGCAAAAATTATGTCAAAACAAATGTCCAAAAAAGCAATTAAATGTGACTTTGAATAATAAATCTGTGACTGTTACCGTGTTGAAATCCCGTCACCTGGTATAGATTGAAGGCTTACCAGAAAGCCTCACTGGCATCCATAAAAACACTTTTCCTTGCAAGGAACCCCCTGATGGTGCCCCTGATGATGTCATTTCTGACGAAACGGCCGTAGGATAGACACGCTCGTACCGACGGCGCATGTGCGGAGTTTCGTTTTAAAGCTGTATTGGTTCCTTGCAAGGAAAAGTGTTTTTATGGATGCCAGTGAGGCGACTTTTAATAAACAAGAGATAAAACGTTCTACACCATTGGAGTTTTCTCTTTTCTTTTAAACACTTCCATATCGGTGAGAGCTCTCTTCCCTGATTGTACCGCTGTCTGGAAGCCTGTGGCGATCGTTTGTGGATCTACATCCATCATCCCAGCTAAAGTTCCAGCCGCTGTGGAGGGCAAACCCCAAGCTGTTAGCTCTATGCCTCTGATCAGAGGCTATCTGGTAAGCCTTCAATCTATACCAGGTGACGGGATTTCAACACGGTGACAGTCACGGATTTATTATTCAAAGTCACATTTAATTGCTTTTTTGGACATTTGTTTTGACATAATTTTTGCATCTTTGGACTTTTTTCTAAATGTGTGGATAAAAAACTGGGAATAGTCACGCATATATATCACTATAGTGAAGCATTCATGTTATTGTTCACGCATATATATCACTATAGTGAAGCATTCATGTTATTGTTCATTTCTATTTTTTTCTTTTATCACATATGAAAGTTGTTGGTGCTTTAATAGTAATATCAATTTTTGTTGTATTTTTGCATTTATATCCAGCGCTGTGCTTTTTGTTATATCTATTTAGTAGTGCCCTTATCAAGGTATAGTGCATAGCTGCAGGATTTTCCTTCACGGGTGATATTCACTAAGTTACTGTTTGTACACCTAGCGCAAATTTTTTCTTTAGAAACATTGTGCTAAAAAGGGTTTGGGGGCCGTGTCCTACCCCAGGGGACATGTATCAATGCAAAAAAAAGTTTTAAAAACGGCCTTTTTTTCGGGAGCAGTGATTTTAATGATGCTTAAAGTGGAAAAAAAAGTGAAATATTCCTTTAAATATTACATTAAACATTAAATTCCTTTAATGTAATGTCGGGTCCCGGTAATAGGGATGAAAATCAGTGAGACAAATGGCATGAGTACCCCCCCCCCAGTCCATTACCAGGCCCTTTGGGTCTTGTATGGATATTAAGGGGAATCCCGCACCCAAATTAAAGAAAGGAAAGGCGTGGGGCCCCCAGGTCCTATATACTCTGAACAGCAGTATACAGGCCGTGCAAACAAGACAGGGACTGTAGGTTTGTTGTTAAGTAGAATCTGTTTGTAATTTTGAACTGGTACATTTTTAGTGTAACTCCAGCCAAAAAATCTATTTTTAAGCTTTTTGGAAAACATAGGGAAGGGTTATCACCCCTGTGACATTTGTTTTGCTATCTGTGCACCAATTCAGAAGATTTCACCTCACTTTCTGTCCCAATGACAAATGTTTTTTGACAATTTGGGGTTTTTAGTGAAACAAGGATTGTTGATAAAGCATCATTGGAGAGGAGACACGTTTTTTCCCATATTAACTCTTACAGGAGAGAATTTCCTTTCCTAGGGGTAGATTTCATCTCACTTCCTGTTGTCTCCTTCCGTTTGCAAGTAGGAGTCGTTTGTAAGTTGGATGTTTGAAAGTAGGGGCCTGCCCTATATACTCTACAGAAACTGCGGCCTTAGGTGTTGGTGTTGCCACAACACTGTAAGCCCTCACAGTTACTCTTGGTGGGCGCGGGAATGGGCTCTGCTGTGAAATATTAGATCAAGAATTGTAATTACATGCCCCTGTTGAACAGGGTCAGAAAAATTGGGCCTTTGGTGGTGGTGGTGCTGGTGCCACAACACTGTAATAGGGCGTACACACGGTCGGACTTTGTTCGGACATTCCGACAACAAAATCCTAGGATTTTTTTCGACGGATGTTGGCTCAAACTTGTTTTGCCTACACACGGTCGCACAAAGTTGTCGGAATTTCCGATCGACAACCACGCGGTCACGTACACCACGTACGACGAGACTAGAAAATGCCGGTTCAGAACAAAGCGCGGCACCCTTTGGGCTCCTTTTGCTAATCTCGTGTTAGTAAAAGTTTGGTGAGAGACGATTTGCGCTTTTTCAGACTCGTGGCTTTCAGATCGTTTTCTGCCGTTCAGTTTGTGCTTGTGGGTTTGTATCTGCTCTTCAGTGCGTGCAAGCAAGTTCCGCGTGACTTTAGGTAGTCATTGTATTCTTGTTCGTTCGTTACTGGTTTTCAGGTTGCTCTTCACAGGCCTTGCTGTTCTTCAGTGCGTTCTGTTACTTCGTTCTGAGCAGCCGACCGTTTTCTAGCCATGTTTCGTATGCGTACTCCTCGTAGAGTTCGTGCTGTGCGGGGGCTTGGTGTTGGGGTCCTGACCTTGACACAAGTCCAGTCCATGAACAGGGTGGGGAGGAGTTCATGGACCAAGAATTGGTTGCTTCAGCGTGACCAGTTCTCTCATATGCCTTTGCTCCGTGAGATCCGTGAGAATAATCCTGATGATTTCAGGAACTTTCTCAGGATGACGGACCCCGTGTTTCACCGTCTGTTGGCTTCGCTGACCCCCTATATCAGCAGGCAGGCTACCTGCATGAGGCAAGCCATCACTGCGGAGCAGAGGTTGGTCGCTACCTTGCGGTATTTGGCCACAGGGAGAAGCCTGCAGGACCTCAAGTTCTCGACAGGCATCTCCCCCCAGGCTCTGGGGATCATTATCCCAGAGACCTGTTCTGCCATCATCCAGGTCCTGCAGAAGGAGTATATGAAGGTAAGATTTTTATCCTTTTATATCACATTTTATTGTATTTAATGTTTGATAATATATTGTATTTCTTTCCTCATTCCCTAATTACCATGATTGTAATATGATGTGAATGTCCCCTTTGTCCTCATGCATGCTGGATTTTTATGTAATTATTATTTTAGGTCCTTCATACATATTTGCCCTTCAATAACCTCTCCAGCATGGTGTCTCCTGCCCTATATTCACCTCATGTAGTCACTTAACAATGTATTTTATCAGCTCCATAGTAGTGCTTTACCCCAAACACCCCCTAAAATGTCTGGAAATGTTATTTTTTATTTAAATTCAGGCAGAGTGCCAGAGGGTTTTTTTTGTGGTGTCCCCAAATTTTTTGTAACCCTCCCTCCCCCAACTGCTAAGTCAGCTGATCCCAATTCTCTATCCTCAATCATCTATCTGCTGACTTTGCCAAACCCATACACACTATACCCACCTCTTTACTGGTCAGATTTATGGATGAATTCCCCAAAGCATGTAGTGCAAGGGCCTGCCTGTATACTTTCCAATGGTACTGTTTAAAGTTTTTGTATCCTATTATTATCTTGATAGGTAATAGCAGAATGTTCAAATGTGCTCAAATGTGTACAGTGTGTATTTATATCTTTGTATTATGACACTTCTTACCTGTCCAGTGGTCTGCCAATAGTGTAACTAAGGAGGGTCTGTTCCAAGTAATACCCTGTATTTAGGCATTCATCTCTCAATTAAGTGAAGAGGGTTACCTGTCCAAGAGTTCCCCCCCCTATAATGTTAGAAATGGCCCATGAGGGGGGGAGGGGGAATATGATAGGTGTACCTTATACTTTGTTGTTGTTAAATTCCCCTTAATAAATGCTATCTGGAGGTTGCCCCATAATGTTTGTGTCTAATCTGCTTGCCATGTTTCTGTGAAAAAATAGTAATGTTTATTGTTTTTTCCTCAACAGTTTCCTTCAACGCCACAGGAATGGCAGACTGTGGCCTCCCACTTTGCCCAGCGGTGGGACTTTCCTAACTGCGGAGGGGCAATTGATGGGAAAAACGTCCACATCGTCCCTCCACCCAACTCGGGGTCGTACTATTATAATTACAAGGGGTTTAATAGTATAGTGATGTTGGCGGTGGTGTCGGCTAATTACGAGTTCTTGTATGTGGACGTGGGGAAGAATGGCCGGATGTCCGATGGTGGAGTGATCGCCCAGACGGAGTTCTACAGGCGTCTCCAGAATGGCAGCTTGGACTTGCCACCTCCAGAGGACAATGTTAAAGGTCTCCCATTTGTGTTCGTTGCTGATGAAGCATTTGCGCTGGGGGACCACCTGATACGGCCATTCCCGATGAGGACCCTCACCCCGGAACAGAGGGTTTTTAATTACCGGCTGGCCAGAGCCCAAAGAGTGGTGGAGAACACATTTGGAATCCTGGCCAGCCGGTTCCGATTATTTCTGACACCCATCCATATGGCGGAGTATAAACTGAACCATATAATACTTGCCTGCTGTGTTCTCCATAATTTTTTAAGAAAACATTCAGCCAACTATGCTGGCTCAGTTGGGCCTGAGGCCGGAATCCCAAATCCATCAACACTGACGGCGCTTGAAAGTGGCCGTCCTGGCTTGCCCTCCCTGAGTGCCCGTGATGTCCGGTTACGCTACCTGGAGTTCTTTGCGGGTAGGGGGGCTATCAATATGCCAGACAATCTGTGAAACCTTTTTCAAATAAAAAACAACCAAAAGAAATTCTTTGTGGACATTTACTGCTTGTGTTTGTTTTAGCTGACCCTGACAGAAATGTGTTGAGTGCAGAAAATGTCGTGATTGGGTAACCTTATAAAAAACAGTGTTGGCTGGTACTTCCTAAATGCAAAAACACATTTCACTACAAGTGCACTTGCAACTGCACTGAACCTGCACTTGTAGTGCAAAGTGTATTTGCCCTTAGGAAATAACCCCCATTTTTGCATAAAACAGCAATTACATCACCCCAAAAGTGTTGTAGTGTTGAGACAATAATCCACACATTCTTGAGTAAGGCACTTTTTTATACCTGCACAATCACTTGTGCATTTACGAAAGGTTTTTAAAACAAACCAACATGTTTGTTGTATAACAATTTTTGCAGTAGCATTATCAAAAATCGAAATATCCATTTCAGATAAAACAGGCCTGTGTAAAACCAACAAGAAAGCCAAAAAACTTGAACTTACAAAGTTCACATATGGTAAAACCTGAAGGCTATATCAGACATCAGTATTTAGGAACTGGGTTTGATATAGCGTTCAGATGGGGGGAAATCACCCCTGGAAAAGCCAAATTTGGAAGATGCACACCAATTTACGAATGTCAACATGTGCTATCTGCCATCAGGGGGGATCAAGGGACGTGTTTTGGGGAAGCAAGCCCTTCCTCAACGCGACTTTATAATTGAGGAAGGGGTTGCACCCCCAAAACGCGTCCATTGATCTCTCGTGATGGCAGATAGCACATGTTGGCACACTGTGTGCATCCTCCAAATTTGGCTTTTCTAAACATTGAAAAAATTTTTGGAAGATTGGACCACAATAAAACAGGTGATTTTGTGGGGTTTAAATTCGCCCCAAAACATCAATGATGTTATTATTTTTTTTAATAACATCACTGATTTGGTGCTGTATGTTGTGCAATTCGAGATTACACCCCATGATCTCCCCGATCAGTATCTGGGCACTTTCAGATGTGAAACGTTCTCGCTCCCTCACATCACGATCACCTAAAAAGAAAGAAAGGTCTCAAAAATCTGCCACCATCCATCTCTTTTACCTGAGCCTGTGGTCGCAGACACTCACTTGTTGTGGTGCCAATCTCCACCACATCTTCTTCTTCCTCCTGCTCAGCTTCTTGTGTTTGCGGTATTTCCCCTTCTTCCAGAGGTGGGGGGTCTGTGTTCTCCTGGGATGAGGGGTGTCCTCCGAGTCTTTTCTCCCCTATGTAAAACAAAAATGGTATACTTAGCACACAGATATTTGATGGCAGAACTAGAACTAGGAAATATTGCTTGGAAGTGGGGTACAATTGTCTATTTTAGCCGAGTTCCAAGATGTATATTTTTTATTGCCCTTTGTCAAGCTGCAATACTTTACCTGTTTGGTACAAGCTTCACAGATGTAGCCCCCCCTATAGTATACACAGGAGCACCTGTGTGCCCCCCCTAATAAAAATGGTGTTCTTGTGTCCCACACTAGTGCTCCAGTGTCCAGATGTGAAAACAGTTGCTCAGTGTCCTCTCCTTACACACAATCTAGTTGGCATTTCATTCTAGTAACAAACCCATCTACACAAACAAATATTTGGCATCCAAGTAGGCCCCAAAAAATGTGGGAAAATGCATATGGCCTAAACAATGGTGTTCTAGAGGCCGAAAGAAAAATGTTTGATACAAACGAATAATGGGCCCATGAACATTAAAGTTGCCCTTTTAAACGTTACAATTAATAAAAGCATATGGAGCAGAACGAACGGAATAAAGACAGAAAGAATATAAACACAGCACAACTACTTACTTTTTTGTAGCACTCTCCGGATCTTTCGGTACTGCTCTGGCTCTCTCAACTTCAGGTCCGACCACCGCTTCCTGAGCTGATCTTTAGATCTTCGTACCCCGAAATTCCTCTCAAGACTCCTGACCACTTTCGCCATGATCTTGGCCTTTCGGATGTTGGGGTGGGGGTAAGGCCCATATTTTCCGTCATAGTCGGACTTCCTCATGATGTTGACCATCTCCAACATCTCCCCAAACGACATATTTGTGGCCTTAAAACGTCTCCTTCTGGATCGGGACGTGCCTGGATCCGGGCTTTCCTCCTCCTCCTCCTCGTTGCTAGAATTAGCATGCACCTGCTGTAACTCCGCCATCATGCTCTTCACCCACTGCGCCGAACGAAAAGGGGCGGGGAATAGACTAGAAAGAACGTCAGGGGCGGGCGTATTACGTACGATCTGTGAGCGGAGGAAGGAGCATTGGACGCGCCGATCGTAAGAACAAAGGTAAGAGACAAACTTGTGCCTATACTGCTTCTAGATTGAGGCCTATATTGTAACAAGATTAGGAGAGTTTTGTCTGACATTAGGCTTTGTCTTGTGTTGTGTCTTGCAGTGAACATGGATATCTTAATGAAAGACAATGACTTCATGTCAGTATTCGTAGAGATGCTAAGTGAGCTGCCCTGTCTGTGGGAGATTACCCACCCCCATTTCAAGAACCAAGCAAAGAGGAAGGCAGCACTGGAGCAATTGTGTGAAATTGTGAAGCAGGTGATCCCCACGGCAGACATCACTTATTTAAAGATTTTCATTGGTGGCCTGAGGAGCACATATCTGAGGGAGCGCAAGAAAGTCCAGGATTCGCAGAGATCCGGAGCAGCAGATGACATCTATGTCCCCAGGATTTTGTACTACGACAGGCTGCACTTTCTGGCAGGCCAGACTGAACCCAAGTCATCCCTCTCCAGTCTTCCTTCCACGCTTCCTTCCCCCCCGGCTGAGGCTTCTGACGCCCAACCTGGGCCTTCCAGGCGATATGTGGAGGAGCCCAGATTGAGCCAGGTATAGCATTCCTCTAAAGATTTCTGCTTGTCCAATCAATGATGTTAACTAGATGTTAGTTGGGAGTACTAATTTAGGATTGTGATTGATGAAGCAAAAACTAAAACCATGTCCCTTTTTCATACACAGGGAAGTCTCAGCCAGGAGGTGGCCGGGCCGAGCCGGCTGGCTGATATCAAGGTCCCTCCACCCCCCCTGAAAAAAGAAAGTGGCAGTAGGAGGAGTGCCCTAGAGGAGGCTGCTATAGCATTCTTTTGGAGGGCTACAGAGGTCCTGGGAGCACCCCACACCATGGAGGAGAACATTGCTGCCTTCATAGCCTATAAAATGCAGAGGATGGAGGAGGGCCAAAAAGTCATGTGTGAGGCCCTCATATCGGAGGCTCTGGAGAAAGGTATGGGGGGCCAAATTACACCTCACACACATCTTTGGGATGGTCCTCCTCCTCCTCCTGCAGGTCCTCCTCCTCCTCCTCCCTCTCCTCCAGGTCCTCCCAGTCCTCCTCCAGGTCCCCCCAGTCCTCCTCCTCCAGGTCCTACTCCTCCTCCAGGTCCTACTCCTCCTCCTGCCACATCTCCAACTGCACAGCCACAGCCCGGAAGGAAGCGTGGAAGGAAGACCAGACAGTGATTGCCCTGGATCCAGTCTGGTCGGCCAAAAGATGCAGCCTCTTGTGGTACCACAGCCTGGGGACACAGATGTCATCTGCTGCTTTCCAGATCTCTGCGAATTCTGGACCAGACTGCCCTCCCTTACATATGGACTCCTCAGGCCACTAATTGTGATGTTGAAGAATTGATGTCTGCCGTGGGGGTCCCAGGCTTCACTAATTTATCATGTTGATCCAGTGTTGCCTTCCTCTTTGTTTGGTTCTGATCCCTTAATAAAGGATTTTTGTTTTGAATTATACTCTCCTATGTGTTTTACTTCAAAAATGACAGTTTGTTTGTGAGGATTCAGGTACATTTCAAATATACAATGTGAAATGAACAAGGGACACCAACAACAAACAATCTCCTTGAGATTAAATAATACAAGATATCAATGGTGTTGAGGTAACTTGACACACAAAACACAGACAAAAATATTCTGGAGTAAAAATAAAAATAACATTGAACAAAGATCAGCCTTGGAAAAAATCCAAACATTAAAGAAAAAAAAAGGCTGAAAATCCAAAAAAAAAAAATAAAAAAAATATAAAACTGTCAGATGTGACAACTAATAACAATATATTCAGGGAATCCCACTAAAAAAACACAAATAAAAGTTTGTGAGAAGTGTGTGTGAATATGAGCAGCAAAACTACTTAATTCTTGTCACATTATAAAGAAGTAGTGCGCTGTATTAAACCATTTTTAACATTGCAGCGTGACGAAAGTGCTGTATCCATTGCGAACGCTAAGTTTACCAGAACGAGCTGTCCCGTGTCGGAATTTCTTCTGAGCATGCGTAGCACTTTGTGTGTCGGAACAGGCCACACACGGTCGGAATTGACGCGATCGGATTTTGTTGTCGGAAAATTTTATCTCCTGCTCTCCAACTTTGTGTGTCGGAAAATCCGATGGAAAATGTCCGATGGCGCCCACACACGGTCGGAATTTCTGACAACACGCTCCAATCGGACATTGTCCATCGGAAAATCCGACCGTGTGTACGGGGCATAAGTCCTCACTGTAACTCTTGGTGGGAGCTGGAACGGGCCCTGCTGTGAAATATTAGATCAAGAATTGTAATTACATGCACCTGTTGAACAGGGGCAGAAAAATTGGGCCTTTGGTGGTGGTGCCACAACACTGTAAGTCCTCACAGTTACTCTTGGTGGGTGCAGAAACGGGTCCTGCTGTGAAATATTAGATCAAGAATTGTAATTACATGCTCCTGTTGAACAGGGGCAGAAAAATTGGGTCTTTGGTGGTGGTGTTGCCACAACACTGTAAGTCCTCACAGTTACTCTTGGTGGGCGCAGAAACGGGCCCTGCTGTGAAATATTAGATCAAGAATTGTAATTACATGTCCCTGTTGAACAGGGGCAGAAGAATTGGGCCTTAGGCACTGGTGCCACAAGACTGCAACCCCTCACAGATACTCTAGTTGGAGTGCAGGAATGAGCCCTCCTGCAAAATATTGCATCAAAAATTGTAATTACATGCCCCTGTTAAACAGGGGCTGAAAAATTAGCCACTGGTGGCAGCGCCCAGAACCAAAAATATTCTTACAAGCTATCAGCATGATCATTGGGGAGGAAGAGGATAGTCACTCAGCATCAGCATAGGCAGTCTTGAAGGGATCTGACATTTTAAAAAAATGATTCGGTTACATCAGCATCAGGTGCTTGGTAGCTGGTGGTGATCCAAGACTGATTCATTTTTATGAAGGTCAGTCGATCGACCAAGTCGGTGGACAGGTGCACCCTGTGATCGGTTACAAAGCCTCCAGCAGCACTGAATGTGCGTTCCAAAAGAACGCTGGATGCAGGACAGGCCAGTAGCTCAATTGCATACTGTGCAAGCTCTGGCCAGTAACCCAGAGGATTTTCGGTGGGAAAGGTGTCCAGGTCAGATCTTACCCCTAGGTATTCCTGCACCATGTAAAACAGACGCTGGCAATGGTTGCTGGAACTGATCATACCTTAGGGCTGCGGACTAAAAAATTGTCTGAACGCATTGGTCAGACAGCCACCTTCTCCACCACTCCTTCTTTGACTGACTGAAACCTCAGCAACACGTTGTCTAGGAACAGGAATTTCTAACCTCCCAGTCTCTGGGAACGTGTTGCACAGACCTTTCTGCAAGGCCTCCCGAACATGTTTCATCCTCTGCTCCCTCTGCGATGGCAAGATAATGTCCGCAGCCTAACCCTTGTAACGTGGATCAAGGAGGGTTGCCAGCCAGTATTGAACCCTCTCCTTGTTACCACGAATACGAGGAACCTTCCCCAGGCTTTGCAGGATCAGGGAGGCCATGCAGTGTAGGTTTGCTGAGGCATTCGGTCCAGAGTCCTCTGGGTCACTAAGGACAACATGATCCGCAGCCACCTCCTCCCAGCCACGTACAAGTCCATGGGTTTCTTGGGACTGTAAATAATCCCTTAAAGACTGCTGCTGATGCTGAGTGTCAGGCTCCACCTCCATACTGACACAATCCTCCTCTTCCTCCTCCTCGTCCTCTCCCTGTGTGATCAGCGGGCACGCAGGAACACTGTCTGGATAAAGGGGGCCTTGAGAGCTAAGGAAGTCCTCCTCTTCCTGCCTCTGCTCTGCCTCAAGTGCCCTGTCCATTATTCCACGCTGCGTGTGCTCCAACAGGTGGACAAGGGGGACAGTGTCACTGATGCATGCACTGTCACTGCTCACCATCTTCGTGGCCTCCTCAAATGGTGACAGGACAGTGCATGCATCCCTGATCATGGCCCACTGGCGTGGGGAAAAAAAAACAAGCTCCCCTGACCCTGTCCTGGTGCCATAGTCGCACAGGTACTCATTGATGGCCCTCTGCTGCGTGTGCAGCTGCTGCAGCATGGCCAACGTTGAGTTCCACCTGGTGGGCATGTCACAGATTAGGCGGTTCTTGGGCAGGTTAAATTCCTTTTGGAGGTCAGCCAACCGAGCACTGGCATTATATGACCTGCGGAAATGCACACAGACTTTCCTGGCCTGCCTCAGGACATCCTTTAAGCATGGGTACTTGCCCAAGAACCGCTGCATCACCGAAGTTAAGGACGTGAGCCAAACTGGACACATGGGTCAGTTGTCCCTGTCGGAGGGCAGAGAGGAGGTTGGTGCCATTGTCGCAAACCACCATACCTGCCTTAAGCTGGCGTGGCGTCAACCGCCTCTGAACCTGCCCCTGCAGAGCTGACAGAATCTCTGCCCCAGTGTGGCTCCTGTCCCCCAAGCACACCAGCTCAAGCACCGCATGGCATCTTTTTTCCTGCATACTTGCGTTGCCCCTTGAACGCCTACGGAGCACCGCTGGTTCCGAAAACAAATCAGCACAGAAAGAGGCCATGGAGGAAGAAGAAGAGGAGGGGATGGAGGAGAGAGGTGTGGCAGAATCACCACTAGTAGTATTTTGGAGGCATGGTGGCGCCTCCAACACTACTGAACCCTGTCCTGCATCCAGGCTCGGACTGGGACTAAAAATAGGCCCGGGCATTCTAAGCTGAGCAGCCCATTTTTTTAAAAACCAAAATACAAATAATGGCAACCAGTTTCTCGATGTATTTTAGTTATATTTAGCCTGCTTCAGTCACTGTAACTTGTCAGTCATTTGGAATTATGTAAATATATGATAATAAATGATAGAATGAATGCAATATATAAGGTGAAACATCTTTAATGGACGATTCAATACAATAACAAATATCAAAATATATTACATTTTTTGGCATTTTTTTTTATATTCAAAATCACAGAACAAAATAACTGCACTAAGGATTCAGCAAGTTTCGTAGAAGTTCACTGGTTTCTGCAACTCTGTCAATGACATCATCAGAATCAAGGTTCATTAGTATATCCTTTTCGATTGCCATCAGCATCAAAGAGCTCAAATGCTCTTGAGATACAGAACTTCTTAGACAAACTTCTTTCACAGGCGACTTGAGTAAAAGATAGTGTAAGCAAAAATTTGTAGGCTAAACCAATGACATTATAGGCATCAGTTAACAAATTATAGCGCTGCAGAATCTTATAGCAGCAAATGGCACAGTTCTTACATGCCATGCAAGATTTGTTGACCAGTTCTGTTTCTGTTCATTTGCTTTCCTGGTTTTCCATAGATACATCTTCTACAATACTAAATTCTTCAAGAGGTGATGATTTCAGCCTGTCCCACTGCATTGCAAAATTTGCTAGTTGGGAACGCAAATTTTCTGATGTTGCTCCCTCATCAAATCTAAATAATCGTTTGCTGAGTTCTTCCATTGCTGGTGCCTGAAGTCCAGATTTTTTTATATCAGAAAAGCTGTTTGGCTCCAAGCAAGCTAAGTCAGCATAGAGGGTCCCACAGGAGAGAAAGCGGCGATTCATGCTCTCTGTGACTGCATCCAAGATTACATTGTGCACATGTATTTTATAAGCTGAAACAGCATCAGAAACTGCTACATCATCAACAGTCTCATCAGCCATTCACTTTCTTTTTCTTATTCTTTTTTTAGGCAAAGTGGTCTGTACTTATAGGTGGTAACTTTCTTCTTGAATCTTGTCATTTGCCCACTTAACAAACTTATCAGCAGTCATTTGTATGGAATCAAAATCTCGTGTAATTGTTTTAAGTTTTTCATAAGTTCCCTGTACCATTTGAATAGCTTGTGAGATATCCATCTGAGTTGTTTGCAGATATTTGGACAATGGTGTTGTCAATTCAAATATTCTCAGAAAAAATTGAGCTGTAAGAATGGTTTCATACTTGAGTAAGGATTCTTGCATAAGATTTTGCTCTAACATGTACCTCAGGTTTTCGATGAGACGCTGTCTTCGATTCTGCTCAAAGTGTACAGTAGACTAGGAAACAACACAGAATCAGGATTTGAAAATTCTCCAAACACTTTTCTTAGAGCAGCACCTTTTGACCACCAACGCGTTTCCCCAATGACTGAAATTCTTCGATGGTGAGGGTCCTGACTAACTTGTTCCCAGGTATTCATGCGCTGATAAGAATCACGAATAAAGACAGCAATGTTATTCAACAAACTGAACAGTGATGCACTTTCAACTACCACCTTTGTTGTATCTGCAGGTACTAAATTCAGAATGTGTGCATAGCACCAGATGTGAATTTGCCCTGGTGATTCAGTTGACAGCCAGGAAGAGAAACCATTGTATTGGCCTTGCATATTTGCTGCTCCATCTGTTGAATTGCCAATGCAATTAGTAATATTAAGATTGCATGATTTTAAGACTTCCATTAGCAACTTAAAAAGGTTTGACGCTGTTGAAGATTCACATTCAACAACTGCAAGAAGCTTTTCATTGATACAATCAGTCACATAGCGAACAATTATGGAGCATTGATCTTTTGAAGTGATGTCTTGAGTTGTATCAATCTGAATTGAAAACATCCCGGCTTCCCTTACTTCTTTTGTGATATTTTCCTGGATAAGCATCCGAATAGCTTGTATTACTTTGTTCACAGTCGTTTTTGAGAGCAAGGTTATCAAAGATCCTCTTCCTTTTCCTCCAGAAGACTGCAGTTTCTTGCTGTTTTCAATACATTTGTTTACATGATCTTTCAGACAAATGTCATACTTGCTGACGAGAAGAATGAGCTCTAAAAAATTTCCATGGTCTTTCGTTATGTCCTCTAAATTATAGGCAGCCTCATCTTTATCTCCCCTATAACTCAAATCTTGCTTTCCTATAACTTTTATTACATCTACAACCTGCTGTAGTACTTGCTGCCTGGTTCTCACTTGTTCTCGCCTTACAGACATTTGCTTATACAAAAGTAGATCATCAACTCCAGCACTGCTGGATTTCACAAAAAAGGCTTCGGCACACAAGTTGTACATTACACTTTTCTCATGCTCTTCGATTCTTTGATGAACATGATGCTTATCTGTAATTCCTTCAATAAAAGAATTAGTTTCCTGTGACTTTGAAAAAGCCAGACAAACAGAGCAAAACATCGATTTTTTTTCATTGCAGTAGGTGAGCCATTTGCAACTTGTTCCATCTTTACGTTTTGTAGCCTTTTTTAACATTGGATCTGGAATATCCTGCCGTGGATGATATTTGAAAAAGACAGCAAGCTCATTTTTATTTGGACGAGCAAAATAATTAAATGATATATCTATGTCTTCAGTTTGACACTCTGAAACATCCATAATAACTTGTTTACTTGGTAATTCAGTGTGCCCCAATTCTCTATGTTCTTCAGTGGATAATTCTGATGTTTCATCAACAGATTCCACTAAATCACCTTCTATTGTTTTTTGTTCTATGTTTGTTGCCTCTCTACTGGGCCCTGCCATGGGATCACTGGAACTCTGTCCATGAGGACTGAACATATCCGAAATTTTAGCACATTTCTGAGCATCAAGTTCCAAAGACTTCTTATGTTTCTCTCTGATTTTTTCCTGCTCCTCCTTTTTGCTTTTTTGGAGACATCTAATTAAAATATAAAATCATGAAGAAAAAAAAAGTGTCACTAATTCTGGGCAATCAGCAGGAAAGATAATTCTCACAAATTTACTGTGAGAGGAGGACCAACCCCCCTGTCAGCTTATTGGAGGGCAGCAGACCAGCCCAGCACCAGAGAATAAGAATAAAGACAGTATCTGGCATCACCCATAGTGTATTCTAAGCACACTGCATATCCTACCTGATACATCTTTATTCCTCCTCCAAAGGGTTGCCAGGGCTAGCAGCCTACTGCCCCTCTCTGAACGCTGGCATCTCTATTGAGCGCCACAAGAGGTGACCCACTGCAGCGGAGCATTACTCAAGCAGAGTAAGTTCCTGCCCATGCCATAGTCCCTCCCTGGAGGCCCGCACCGGACTCACTATAGAAGTATAAAACAGAACCTGGCTACGCACATCGCGTAACAGACTCTGTTTTCTGTCTTCCACCACCGGATTTTTACAGGCAGCTACCACTAAGCGGTGTCATCATGTTCTGTGGTGAGGCCGAAGGGAGAACCAGTCCGGGAGGTCGGTGTCACTTCCTAGATCCCCACTTGGTTTCAGCAGACAGAGACCCGCGGGTGAGAGCCAGGTGCATGATGTATACAATCTAATTGCATATTTTATGCTGCAGTTCTCACCCTCTGGAGCTCTCTGTCACATTCAGGGCTGTCTTCAATATTGATTGGGACCTGGGCAAACATTTTCTTGGGGGCCCCCCAACCGCTCTTAGACATATAACAAATAGCAGTGAGACTCAAAATCAGTTTACTGCAGCAGATCAGGCAGCAATTGCAATTGGTCGCCAGAGGATACAGCATATTATTACCGATCACTGACTGGTTGTTAAAGGTTACAACACATTAATTTCTGCTTCCTCATTCTTTGCTAGAGGTTACTGCACATCATTACTGCTCACTGCGAGACGTACTACAGGAGATGACCAGAGACTGTGGATCTAATACAGGAGATAACCAGAGACTGCGAATCTAATACAGGAGATGACCAGCGACTACAAATCTAATACAGGAGATAACCAGAGACTGCAAATCTAATACAGATGACCAGGGACTGCAAATCTAACGCAGGAGATGACCAGAGACTGCAAATCTAATACAGGAGATGACCAGAGACTGCAAATCTAATACAGGAGATGACCAGAGACTGCAAATCTAATACATGAGATGACCAAAGATTGTGGATCTACTACAGGAGATGACCAGAGACTGCAAATCTAATACATGAGATGACCAGAGACTGCGGATCTAATACAGGAGATGACCAAAGACTGCGGATCTAATACAGGAGATGACCAGAGACTGCGGATCTAATACAGAAGATGACCAGAGACTGCGGATCTAATACAGGAGATGACCAGAGACTGCAAATCTAATACAGGAGATGACCAGAGACGTCAAATCTAATACAGGAGATGACCAGAGACTGCAAATCTAATACAGGAGATGACCAGAGACTGCAAATCTAATACAGGAGATGACCAGAGACTGCGGATCTAGTGCAGGAGATGACCAGAGACTGCGGATCTAGTACATGAGATGACCAGAGACTGCAGATCTAATACAGGAGATGACCAGAGACTGCGGATCTAGTGCAGGAGATGACCAGCGACTGCAAATCTAATACAGGAGATAACCAGAGACTGCAAATCTAATAAAGATGACCAGGGACTGCAAATCTAACGCAGGAGATGACCAGAGACTGCAAATCTAATACAGGAGATGACCAGAGACTGCAAATCTAATACAGGAGATGACCAGAGACTGCAAATCTAATACATGAGATGACCAGAGACTGCGGATCTAATACAGGAGATGACCAGAGACTGCGGATCTAGTGCAGGAGATGACCAGAGACTGCGGATCTAATACATGAGATGACCAGAGACTGCAAATCTAATACAGGAGATGACCAGAGACTGCGGATCTAGTGCAGGAGATGACCAGAGACTGCGGATCTAGTACATGAGATGACCAGAGACTGCAGATCTAATACAGGAGATGACCAGAGACTGCGGATCTAGTGCAGGAGATGACCAGCGACTGCAAATCTAATACAGGAGATGACCAGAGACTGCGGATCTAGTGCAGGAGATGACCAGAGACTGCGGATCTAATACAGGAGATGACCATAGACTGCAGATCTAATACATGAGATGACCAGAGACTGCGGATCTAATACAGGTGATGACCAGAGACTGCGGATCTAATACATGAGATGACCAGAGACTGCGGATCTAATACATGAGATGACCAGAGACTGCGGATCTAATACATGAGATGACCAGAGACTGTGGATCTAATACAGGAGATGACCAGAGACTGCAGATATAATACAGGAGATGACCAGACACTGCGGATCTAATACAGGAGATGACCAGAGACTGCGGATCTAATACATGAGATGACCAGAGACTGCGGATCTAATACAGGAGATGACCATAGACTGCAGATCTAATACAGGAGATGACCAGAGACTGCAGATCTAATACAGGAGATGACCAGAGACTGCGGATCTAATACAGGTGATGACCAGAGACTGCGGATCTAATACAGGAGATGACCATAGACTGCAGATGTAATACAGGAGATGACCAGAGACTGCGGCTCTAGTGCAGGAGATGACCAGAGACTGCGGATCTAATACAGGAGATGACCATAGACTGCAGATCTAATACATGAGATGACCAGAGACTGCGGATCTAATACAGGTGATGACCAGAGACTGCGGATCTAATACATGAGATGACCAGAGACTGCGGATCTAATACATGAGATGACCAGAGACTGCGGATCTAATACATGAGATGACCAGAGACTGCGGATCTAATACAGGAGATGACCAGAGACTGCAGATATAATACAGGAGATGACCAGACACTGCGGATCTAATACAGGAGATGACCAGAGACTGCGGATCTAATACAGGAGATGACCAGAGACTGCGGATCTAATACAGGAGATGACCAGAGACTGTGGATCTAGTGCAGGAGATGACCAGATACTGCGGCTCTAATACAGGAGATGACCAGAGACTGCGGATCTAATACAGGAGATGACCAGAGACTGTGGATCTAATACATGAGATGACCAGAGACTGTGGATCTAGTGCAGGAGATGACCAGAGACTGCGGCTTTAATACAGGAGATGACCAGAGACTGCGGATCTAATACAGGAGATAACCAGAGACTGCGGATCTAGTGCAGGAGATGACCAGAGACTGCGGATCTAATACAGGAGATGACCAGAGACTGCGGATCTAATACAGGAGATGACCAGAGACTGCGGATCTAATACAGGTGATGACCAGAGACTGCGGATCTAATACATGAGATGACCAGAGACTGCGGATCTAATACATGAGATGACCAGAGACTGCGGATCTAATACATGAGATGAACAGAGACTGCGGATCTAATACAGGAGATGACCAGAGACTGCGGATCTAATACAGGAGATGACCAGAGACTGCGGATCTAATACATGAGATGACCAGAGACTGCGGATCTATTCCATGAGATGACCAGAGACTGTGGATCTAGTGCAGGAGATGACCAGAGACTGCGGCTCTAATACAGGAGATGACCAGAGACTGCGGATCTAATACAGGAGATGACCAGAGACTGCGGATCTAATACAGGAGATGACCAGAGACTGCGGATCTAGTGCAGGAGATGACCAGAGACTGCGGATCTAATACAGGAGATGACCAGAGACTGCGGATCTAATACAGGAGATGACCAGAGACTGCGGATCTAATACAGGTGATGACCAGAGACTGTGGATCTTATACATGAGATGACCAGAGACTGTGGATCTAATACATGAGATGACCAGAGACTGCGAATCTAATACAGGAGATGACCAGAGACTGCGGATCTAATACAGGAGATGACCAGAGACTGCGGATCGAATACAGGAGATGACCAGAGACTGCGGATCGAATACAGGAGATGACCAGAGACTGCGGATCGAATACAGGAGATGACCAGAGACTGCGGATCTAATACAGGAAATGACCAGAGACTGCGGATCTAATACAGGAGATGACCAGAGACTGCGGCTCTAATACAGGAGATGACCAGAGACTGCAGATCTAATACAGGAGATGACCAGAGACTGCAGATCTAGTGCAGGAGATGACCAGAGACTGAAGATCTAATACAGGAGATGACCAGAGACTGCGGATCTAATGCAGGTGATGACCAGAGACTGCGGATCTAATACATGAGATGACCAGAGACTGTGGCTCTAATACATGAGATGACCAGAGACTGCGGATATAATACAGGAGATGACCAGAGACTGCGGATCTAATACAGGAGATGACCAGAGACTGCGGATCTAATACAGGAGATGACCAGAGACTGCGGATCTAATACAGGAGATGACCAGAGACTGTGGTTCTAATACAGGAGATGACCAGAGACTGCGGATCTAATACAGGAGATGACCAGAGACTGCGGATCTAATACAGGAGATGACCAGAGACTGCGGATCTAGTGCAGGAGATGACCAGAGACCACAGTACAGGAGGTGATAAACTAAGTAACCATTTAAAAATTTTTTTTATATATATATACCCAACAGGTGTCAGGAAGTTGGACTGCATTGCTGGTTTGAAATCTGAACTCGCAAGATTTTAAACCGGCAATGCAGTCCGACTTCGGGGGGTGATTTGACAGACATCTATGCGGGTTCATGCACAGATATCTATTCAAATCGCCCCCGAAGTCGGCAAAAGTAGTACAGGAACTGCTTTTGGGAATTGGTGCGGCGTCGCACTGATTCAGCCGGTACTATTGCCGGAAATACCTGCCGATTTGGCATGCGATTTGACATGTCAAATCGCATGCCATATCGGCCCAATGTGAACGTGGGCTCAATGCAGGAGACCTTTTGGGCACAAGAACTGTTCCTCTCTCACACAATGTTTGACTGATGCCAGGCCAATCACTTTGACCCCTTTCACACTGAGGTGCTTTTCAGGCATTTTAGCGCTAAAAATAGTACCTAAAAAGCGCCTCTCAAGCCTCCCCAGTGTGAAAGCCCGAGGGCTTTCACACTGGGGGCGGTGTGCTTGCAGGACGCTACCGCCCGCAAAGTGGCGCTGCAGCACCGGTAAAGTGCCGCTAAAATGAGCGGTGTTTTAACGCTACCACGGGGCGGTCTAGGTGTGAAAGGGGTCCTTCAACCTTTGTTTAGCATCACTCAAATGCTAAATTGTAAACTGCCTCTTCTGTGCTTTCATGCTGGAGCGGTGTGCTTGCAGGACGGGAAAAAAAATCCTACAAGCAGCATCTTTGGGGCAGTGCAGGAGTATTGTATACACCGCTCCTCCACCGCCCCTGCCCATTAAAATGAATGGGTACCACTTTCAAAGCGACTTAAAAGCGCTTTGAAAGCAACGCTAAGTGGGCGCTTTTAACCCCTTCTGGGGGGTTAAAAGCGCCTGCTAGCAGCGCCAAAGCGCCGCTATAACAGCAGTAAACGCCCGCACCGCCCCAGTGTGAAAGGGATCTGTAAGAGAGACTGACCACTTTTATTTTTTATTAAGATCAGTTTAAAACATTGGAAGTGGCAGGCATGAAAAAAAACATTATCAGCTAAGATACAAACCCCCCCCCAAAAAAACACACTGGCAGGCATGATAAAAAAAGACATTATTGGCCAAGATACAAAAAAAAAAAAACCCCACACTGGGCTGGCAGGCATGATAAAAAAATACATTATTGGCCAAGATACAATAAAAAAAAAATACATATTGGCAGGCTGGCATAGTGTCTGTCACACTTACTTTTCTAGCAGTCCCAGGTCCTTTTACGACACCAGGCAAAGGAGGTCTCATCCAGCTCCTCCGCCTTCATGGTCACATGACCTGTCCTACCTCTTCATTTCCTCCTAAGATCAATAGAAGGCTGGCTGGACGGCCGTGGAGCCAGCTGTGGTGAGCGGCGCTGGCACAAGGAGCAGCCCAGCCCACTCGCTGCCTTAATAATGGGGATGGCGGGCCCAGGACTCTGCCACAAAGAAATGCGTCCATCTCCGCGGAGTCGGCCGTGGAGCTTGTCCAGAGAGGAATGAGCAGGGCCGGCCAAACAGCTGCAGAGTGGGAGGGAGACGTGACATGCGGCCCAGATGCCCCAGCCCACCGGGCATATGCCCGGTATGCCCTATGGCCAGTCCGGGCCTGCCTGCATCCTTCCCAGCTGCCAGAAGAGTCACCCAGTGCACGGTGAAAGATAGGTAAACGTCCCTGTCCATGCCTGCTGGACCATGAGTCAGCGGTAATATGCACCTTACCGCTGACCGCCCAGTCCAGCGAGGCCAAGACATTGCCTTCCACATGGCGGCAGAGAGTCGGAATCGCCTTCCGTGAGAAAAAGTGGCGTTTGGGAACCTGCCACTGAGGAACCGCACATTCCACAAACTCACAGAAGGGGGCAGAGTCTACCAACTGAAAAGACTGCAGTTGAAGTGCTAGCAATTTAGCTAAGCTAGCATTCAACCGCTGGCCATGTGAATGGCTGGGAGTGAACTTCTTTCGGCGGTGCAGCAGCTGGGGCAGGGAAATTTGCCTGGTACAATCTGACGTTGGTGTACCGATAGCAGATTGCCCCCAAGTACTTGGCTGTGACACACCTAATTCAACACCTTCATTCCTCTCAGTGCAGGTCTCAGAGAGGACTGAATGTATAGTGGGGTTGGAGATCCCAGCTGATAAGGAGCAAGGAGAGGTCCTCTTTGTTCTTTGGTGTGGGTCTTTTAGGTGCGCTTGCCAACGAACTGCATGGCAGGTTGACATATGTCTGGTCAAGTATGTGGTGCCCAAGCGGGTGATGTTTTGGCCACGCGAGATACGCTTGACGTTTCAAATAGCAGCGGTGGGATCTGATGCACTCGTCTCAAAAAAGGCCCACACCAAGAACTTTTGGAATAATGCGCAGAGACAGCAGCGCCCTGCACATGCGGAGCTCTGCGGTGTGATGCAGTCTGTGTGCTGCCCTTAAGCTGACCCCTGGAGGGCATCCTGCCTCGTTGGTGTTGTGCCTCCTCCTCCCTCCTATCAGGCACCCATATATAGTCAGTGACCTCATCATCCCCTCCCTCCTCATCACTGGAGCAAAGCTGGCAGTATGCTGCAGCTGGGGGAACATGACTGCCAGATTGCTGTCCTTCTTGGGCACCCCCTTTCTCTGGGCTCACGTTACTGCCTTCCTCTAGCTGGGTACCATCATCGGAGCCTTCAAAACGCTGGGCATCCTCCTGGAGCATGTACCCAACACTGTGGTCAAACAGTTCGGGGGACTCCACAGGAGGACATGGTGGGGCTAGGGTAGGAGTGACTGATGCGATTGAGCCGAGGGAAGAGGCTGCATTGGCAGCTGCTTTGCCAAAGTACCCTGAGCCTGGGTGAGAGAGGATGAGGAGGATGAGGACGACTTGGTCATACACTCTACCAAGTCTTCCGCATGTTGCGGCTCAACACGGCCAGCTGCCGAAAAAAAAGACAAGCATGTCCCACGCTCACGTGCTGATGAGGATGCACCATCTCCATGACCAGCACTGTTGCCTCTAGACACAGAGCCTGCTTGCCCTCTTTTATTGTCTTGTGACTATCTGCCTCTCCTTGTTGGCCTTCCAAACATACTAATGTCCTGCAGTGAGATGTAACTGCACAAAGCTGGGATGTGTATATATATACTGATATTGCAGCTAGCAGTATCAACTGCCTGCCTGTAGTATTATTAGTGTGAGAACACCAGCAATTGTCTTCAGGTAGCTTTAGGTGCACACTGTGCAGAGGACACAGTACACTAACTGTAAATACTGTAGCTGCCTGCCTGTGGTATTAATAGTAGCAGAACAACAGCAATTGTCTTCAGGTATCTTTAGGTGCGCACTGTGCAGAGGACGCAATACACTAACTGTAAATACTGTAGCTGCCTGCCTGTGGTATTAATAGGATCAGAAGAACACCACCAATTTTATTCAGGTAGCTTTAGGCGCACACTGTGCAGAGGACACAGTACACGAACTGTAAATTCTGTAGCTGCCTGTCTGTGGTAATAATAGGAGCAGAACAACAGCAATTGTCTTCAAGTAGCTTTAGGTGCACACTGTGCAGAGGACGCAATACACTAACTGTAAATACTGTAGCTGCCTGCCTGTGGTATTAATAGGATCAGAAGAACACCACCAATTTTATTCAGGTAGCTTTAGGTGCGCACTGTGCAGAGGACACAGTGCACTAACTGTAAATACTGTAGCTGCCTGTCTGTGGTATTAATAGGAGCAGAACAACAGCAATTGTCTTCAGGTAGCTTTAGGTGCAGAGGATGCAGTACACTAACTATAAATACTGTAGCTGCCTGCCTGTGGTATTAATAGGATCAGAAGAACACCACCAATTTTATTCAGGTAGCTATAGGTGCACACTGTGCAGAGGACACAGCACACTAACTGTAAATACTGTAGCTGCCTTCCTGTGGTATTAATAGGAGCAGAACAACAGCAATTGTCTCCAGGTAGCTTTAGGTGCACACTGTGCAGAGGATGCACTACACTAACTGTAAATACTGTAGCTGCCTGCCTGTGGTATTAATAGGATCAGAAGAACACCACTAATTTTCTTCAGGTAGCTTTAGGTGCACACTATGCAGGGGACGCACTACACTAAATTGTAAATACTGCAGCTGCCTGTGGTACTGTACTAATAGGATCAGAAGAACACCACTAATTTTCTTCAGGTAGCTTTAGGTGCACACTGTGCAGGGGACGCACTACACTAATTTGTAAATACTGCAGCTGCCTGCGGTACTGTACTAATAGGATCAGAAGAACACCACCAATTTTCTTCAGGTAGCTTTAGGTGCACACTGTGCAGAGGACACACTACACTAACTTGTAAATACTACAGCTGCCTGCGGTACTAATAGGATCAGAACACCACCAATTTTCTTCAGGTAGCTTTAGGTGCACACTGTGCAGAGGATGCACGACACTATCTTGTAAATACTACAGCTGCCTGCGATACTAATAGGATCAGAAGAACACCACTAACTTTCTTTAGGTAGCTTTAGGTGCACACTGTGCAGAGGACGCACTACACTAACTGTAAATACTGTAGCTAATAGGACTAATAGGATCAGAAGAACACCAGCAATTTTCTTCAGGTAGCTGTAAATACTGTAAAAACGCCTGCCTGCCTGTCAGTAGGAAGAGAATAACAGGAACGGATCTAGCTAAACTGAATACATATATATATATATATATATATATATATATATATATATATATATAACACCTAGGATGTATATATATACACAATACACTGTAAGTGCAGCTAACTGACTCACCTGCCTACTCTATCTAACTTAAATCAAATGACACTGTCTCTCTGTCTATCTCTCCGCCACTGCAACACACTACACAAGGCCGCCAAACAGGCGGCCTTATATAGTGTGGGGCATGTACTAAACCCCCTGAGCCATAATTGGTCAAAGCCACCCTGGCTTTGGCCAATTACGGCTCTCTGTACAGACAGCGCTGTGATTGGCCATAGTGCATCAGCCAATCATCAGCCAGCAATGCACTGCGATGCCGCAGTGAATTATGGGCTATAACGCGCCACTCGAATTTGGCGCGAACGGCCCATATCGTTCATAATTCGGCAAACATACGATGTTCGAGTTGAACATGGGTTGGACTCGAACACAAAGCTCATCACTACTTTTGTTGAGCGCAGGAACAGGCCCTGCTGTGAAATATTGGATCAAAAATTGTAATTACGCATCCCTGTCAAACAGGGGCAGAAAAATTGGGCCTTAGGCAGTGGTGGTGGTGCCAAAACACTGCAACCCCTCACAGATACTCTTGTTGAGCGCAGGAACGAGCCCTGATGTTAAATATTTGATCAAAAATTGTAATTATGCGCTCCTGTTAAACAGGGGCAGAAAAATTGGGCCCTAGGTAGTGGTGTTGGTACCCTGAACAGAAAATATTCTTAGAAACTATCATCATGAAAATTGAGGAGGAATAGGATACTCACTCGGCATAATAGGTTAGTCACTCAGAATATGCAGTCTTCAAGGGATCCCACATCCATAGAAAAATCATTTGGTTACATCGGCATCAGATGCTTGGTAGCTGGTGATCCAAGACTGATTCATCTTTATGAATGTGAGCCGATCAACAGAGTCTGTGGACATGCGCACTCTGTGATTGGTTACAAAGCCTCCAGCAGCACTGAATGTGCGTTCAGAAAGAACGCTGGATGCAGGATAGGCCAGTAGCTCAATTGCATATTGAGCAAGCTCTGGCCAGTGGTCCATCCTCAAGACCCAGTAACCCAGTGGATGTTCTAGAGGAAAGGTCTCCAAGTCTGATCTTGCCCCTAGATATTCCTGCACTAGGGATGAGCCGAACACCCCCCTGTTCAGTACGCACCAGAACATGCGAACAGGCAAAAAATTTGTCCAAACACGCGAACACCGTTAAAGTCTATGGGACACGAACATGAATAATCAAAAGTGCTAATTTTAAAGGCTTATATGCAAGTTATTGTCATAAAAAGTGTTTGGGGACCTGGGTCCTGCCCCAGGGAAGATGGATCAATGCAAAAAAAAGTTTTAAAAACGGCCGTTTTTTCAGGAGCAGTGATTTTAATAATGCTTAAAGTGAAACAATAAAAGTCTAATATCCCTTTAAATTTCGTACCTGGGGGGTGTCTATAGTATGCCTGTAAAGGGGCGCATGTTTCCTGGGTTTAGAACAGTCTGACAGCAAAATGTCATTTCAAAGGAAAAAAGTCATTAAAACTACTCGCGGCTATTAATGCATTGCCGGTCCGACAATACACATAGAAGTTCATTGATAAAAACGGCATGGGAATTCCCCACAGGGGAACCCCGAACCAAAATTTAAAAAAAAAAATGACGTGGGGGGTCCCCCTAAATTCCATACCAGGCCCTTCAGGTCTGGTATGGATATTAATGGGAACCCTGGCCAAAATTATAAAAAAAAATGACGTGGGGGGTCCCCCTAAATTCCATACCAGGCCCTTCATGTCTGGTATGGATATTAAGGGGAACCCTGTGCCAAAATTAAAAAAAAAAGGCGTGGGGTCCCCCCAAAAATCCATACCAGACACTTATACGAGCACGCAACCTGGCAGGCCGCAGGAAAAGAGGAGGGGAGGAGAGAGCGCCCCCCCTGAACCGTACCAGGCCACATGCCCTCAACATTGGGGAGGGTGCTTTGGGAGTAGCCCCCCAAAACACTTTGTCCCCATGTTGATGGGGACAAGGGCCCCATTCCCACAACCCTTGCCCGGTGGTTGTGGGGGTCTGCAGGCGGGGGGCTTATCGGAATCTGGAAGCCCCCTTTAACAAGGGGACCCCCAGATCCCAGCCCTCCCCCCTGTGTGAAATGGTAAGGGGGTACAAATGTACCCCTACCATTTCAGAAAAAAATGTCAAAAATGTTAAAAATGACAAGAGACAGTTTTTGACAATTCCTTTATTTAAATGCTTCTTCTTTCTTCTATCTTCTGTCTTCTATCTTCCTTTGGTTTCTTCCTCCATCTTCTTCTTCTTCTGGTCCTTGTTCTTCTGGTTCTTCTTGTTCTTCTGGTTCTTCATCCGGTCTTCTCGTCTGGCATCGTCCTCAGCGACGCCTTCTTCACTTCATCTTCTTTCCTTGGGCCGCTCTGCATCCACGATTGGACGGGAGGCTCCCGCTGTGTGATGCTTCTCCTCTTCTGACAGTTCTTAAATAACGGAGGGCGGGTGACCCCACCCCCCTCTGATGCACGGGTGACCCTGCCCCCCTCTGACGCACAGGGACTTCCCTGTGGCATTCCCCGTGACATCAGAGGGGGGCAGGATCACCCGCCCTCAGTTATTTAAGAACCGTCAGAAGAGGAGAAGCGTCACACAGCGGGAGCCTCCCGTCCAATCGTGGATGCGGAGCGGCCCGAGGAAAGAAGATGAAGTGAAGAAGGCGCCGCTGAGGAAGATGCCGGACGAGAAGACCGGATGAAGAACCAGAAGAACAAGAAGAACCAGAAGAACAAGAAGATGGAGGAAGAAACCGAAGGAAGATAGAAGACAGAAGAAAGAAGAAGCATTTAAATAAAGGAATCGTCAAAAACTGTCTCTTGCCCACTTTCCCCCCTAATTTTTGCCATAGCTATCGAAACAATAGCAATAGCAATAAGAGCAGATCCCAACATCCAAGGAGTTGCCTGTGGTGACCAGGTCCACAAATGAGGGCTGTTTGCGGACGATATGCTCCTTTTCCTCACATCCCCAACCACCTCCCTTCCAAACCTTTGCGGGCTTCTGAAAGAGTTTTCAAGGGTTTCTGGGCTTAAGGTCAATTATGCCAAATCCTCAGCCTTGAATATCTCCCTTGACCCAACCTTAGTGGCATCCCTGCAGAGTTCCTTTGATTTCAAATGGAGTGATTCTTACATTGACTATTTAGGGATAAGGCTCACAGCGAAAACTGAACTCCTTTATGCATCCAACTTCCCTCACACTTACCGCAAACTAGAGACAGACTTATCCAAATGGGCCAAGGGGGGGTTATCTTGGTTAGGGAGGATTCATGCCGTCAAGATGAACTTGCTCCCCAGAATTCTCTACCTATTTAGAGCCATTCCAATCAACATCAATAGGGAACATTTGAAATCGTTCCAACGGAAAATAGTAAAATTCATTTGGGGAGGGAAAGGGTACAGACTACAACAGAGCACTTTATACTTAAGTAGAACCCAAGGGGGATTAGGCCTTCCGCATCTATTATGGTATTTTCAATCGGCCAGATTAGCTCAGATTTCGACGGTATATGCGAAAGCGGAGAGACCGGACTGGATAATGATTGAGAGACAGGCAGTCCCCTCTTTTACTATCGATTTTCTATTGTGGGTTCCCCCTAAGAAACGTCCCCCCATTCTATCCCCAATCCTCTCGCAATCCTTTCAGTTGTGGGATTCTCTAAGAAACCTTCCAAACTTAACTTCCTGCAAACAACCACTGGCTCATATATTCAATAATCCTGACTTTCCCCCGGGAACCGACATTAAAGCATTCCGTTGGTGGCTGAACAAGGGGATGTACCGGATCGGACACTACTTCACATCAATGGGGCCTTTAACCAGGGCCTTCTGTGTGAGTCAGTTGGAGATGCCTGATTCTGAGAACTTTCGCTTTCAGCAGATCAGACACTTCCTCACACATAGAGGTAAAGACAATCCATCTAACCACTCATTCACCCCTTACGAGGTATGGTGCGGTCGGTCCACGGAGCAGAGGGGTGGAATCTCCATCATTTATCAGTCACTCTCTAATCAAACAGCCAAGACTCCATACATGGTAGCTTGGGAGTCTGACTTAGCCCTGGAGTGGGACCTGGAGAAATGGAGGGTCACTTATAATAGGGCGTACAAGAGCATCCTGAACATCTCACTGGTGGAATCCAGCGTAAAGGTCATCACGAGATGGTACCTTCCACCAGAGAGACTGGCCAGAATGTTCCCCTCCACGGACTCCAGGTGCTTTAGGGGTTGTCTTCTTAGGGGCTCATTGGCCCATATCTTTTGGGAATGTCCACGGCTGAGGTCTTTCTGGCATAGGATTTTCCATATGATTAAAAAAGTCACCGGAGTACAGGTCCCAAGAACCCCCGCCATAGCGCTCTTGAACGACCATTTACCCAAAACTCCAAAAATGTCACGCAGATTGATTCATTTTATTTTGCTGGGAGCTAAGTTATCTATAGCCAAGGCATGGAAACAACCCAAGGTGTCCTTCAAAGCGGCTACCCGTAAAATTTCATGGATCATGACCCAAGAGAAGGTGGCCAGTACCCTGAATAATACCACAGAGAAATTTGAAGCTATCTGGGAACCATGGGCTAATTTCTTGGGCACCTCCATGATCCCAGGGGTTAAACCCTGAAGCATCAAGCAGTATCTGGGTTTGGAGGACCTCCTCCCGTGGTTGGGCTTCCGTCTACCTTCTCCTCCCTTTCTATCACCCCTCTCTCACCTCTCTCTCTTCTCTTTATTTCCTTTCTCTTGTTTCTCTGCAGGTTGATCTATCAAGTTGATGCTCTCCAGCCTTAATTAAGACCATAGCAGAGATCTCAGGGAACCCAGCTCCCAAGGGCAGCATAGATAGTAGATCATTACTTTCTGTTTTGATATCCAGAGACATGAAGCATTAACTAAGGGGGTGTCAGGGGCAAGTGGGAGAATTCCGCTCAGGCACAGTGTGTTCCCAGTTGGGGTGCAGACGGTCTCTCCTACCTCCCCCTCACCAAACTAATCCTTATCTCTGGGTCTTTAGATCTATGCGAACTAACTTTGTCATATGTAGGTTCACATGCAAGGTCGCAATTTTCTTTTTCGTTTGTTTTGTTAATGTCATATCTACGGTCATAAGGTATACATGTAGCCCCCAAGGGGTTTCATTTATTCTACTATGTACGCCTGCATTTAAAGCGATGGTTATGTATATTTGTTTTTGATCTATTAGAAACTCAATAAAATACTTTGAAAATAAAAAAAAAAAAAAAAAAAAACTGTCTCTTGTCATTTTTAACATTTTTGACATTTTTTTTTGTGAAATGGTAGAGGTACTTTTGTACCCCCTTACCATTTCACACAGGGGGGAGGGCCGGGATCTGGGGGTCCCCTTGTTAAAGGGTGTTAGGGTGTTCCGAACTCGAAGCTCATCCCTATCCTGCACCATGTAATTCAGATGCTGGCGATGGTTGCTGGAACCGATCAGTCCTGGGCACTGAGGACTGAAGAATTGCCTGAAGGCATCGGTCAGCTGGCCACCTTCTCCACCGCTCTTTCTGTGACTGAACAAAGCCTCAGCAACACGTTGTTCAGCACCAGGAAATTATAACTTCCCAGGCTCTGGACAGGCATTGTACAAACCTTTCTGCATGGCCTCCCGAAGATGTTTCATCCTCTGCTCCCTCTACGAAGGCTGGATAAGTTCTGTAACCTTACCTTTGTAATGTGGATCAAGAAGGGTTGCCAGCCAGTAATGATCTCTCTCCTTGATACCACGAAACCTAGGGTCCTTTTGCAGGCTTTGCAGGATCAGGGAGGCCATGCAGCGTAGGTTTGCTGAGGCATTCAATCCTGAGTCCTCTGGGTCACTAAGGATCACATGATCCTCAATCACCTACTCCCAGGCACGTAAAAATCCATGGGTTTCTGGGGACTGCAAACGATCCCTTGAAGACTGCTGCTGATGCTGAGTGTTATCCTCCACCTCCATGCTGACACAATCCTCCTCCTCCTCTTCTTCTTCCTGTGTGATCGGCGGGCCTGCAGGCACACTAGTATCTGGATAAAGGGGGCCTTGAGAGGTAAGGAAGTCTTCCTCTTCCTCCCTCTGTTCTGCCTCAAGTGCCCTGTCCATTATTCCACAAAGCGTGTGCTCCAACAGGAAGACAAGAGGGACAGTATCACTGATGCATGCACTGTCACTGCTCACCATCCTCGTGGCCTCCTCAAATGGTGCCAGGACAGTGCATACATCCCTGATCAGTAGATCACTGACGTGGCGAAAAAAAGCCAAGCTCCCCTGACTCTGTCCTGGTGCCATACTCACACAGGTACTCATTGATGGCCCTCTGCTGCATGTGCAGCCACTGCAGCATTGCCAATGTTGAGTTCCACCTGGTGGGCATGTCACAAATGAGGCGGTTCTTGGGTAGGTAGCATTCTCTTTGAATGTCAGCACTGGCATTATATGACTGGCGGAAATGACCACAGACTTTCCTGGCCTGCCTCAGGAGATCCTGCAAGCCTGGGTACCTGCTCAAGAACCGCTGCACCACCAAATTCAGGATGCGAACCAAACATGGAACATGGGTTAAGTGTCTCTTTCGGAGGGCGGAGAGGAGGTTGGTGCCATTGTCGCATACAACCATTCCTGGCTGAAGCTGGCATGGCATCAACCACCTCTGAGCCTGTCCCTGCAGAGCTGCCAGAATCTCTGCCCCAGTGTGGCTCCTGTCCCCTAAACAGACCAACTCAAGCACAGCATGGCATCTTTTTGCCTGAGTGCTTGCATAGCCCCTTGAATGCCTACGGAGCACCGCTGGTTCCGAGGAGAAATCTGCACAGGAAGAGGCCATAGAGGAAGAAGAAGAGGAGAGGGTGGAGGAGAGAGGTGTGGCAGAATCACCACTAGCATTTTGGAGGCGTGGTGGCGGAACAAGCTCCAACAATAAAGAAACCTGTCCTGCATCCTTCCCAGCTGCCAGCAGAGTTACCCAGTGCTTCGTGAAAGAAAGGTAACGTCCCTGTCCATGCCTGCTGGACCATGAGTCAGCAGTAATATGCACCTTACTGCTGACCGCCCTGTCTAACAAGGCCAAGACATTACCTTCCACATGCTGGTAGAGAGCCGGAATGGCCTTTTGTAAAAAGAAATGGTGTTTGGGAACCTGCCACTGAGGTACCGCACATTCCACAAATTCACGAAAGGGGGCAGCGTCTACCAGCTGAAAAGGCAGCAGTTGCAGTGCTAGCGATTTGGCCAAGCTAACATTCAGATGCTGAGCATGTGGATGGGTGGGACCGAATTTCTTTCGCCGTTTTAGCAACTGGGGTAGGGAAATTTGCCTGCTAAAATCCGATGTTGGTGTACCGCTAGCAGATTAAGTACTTGGGACACCTATTTCTATACCTTCATTCCTCTCTGTGCAGGTTTCTGAGAGGACTGGAGATATAGTGGGGTTGGAGATCCCAGCTGATGAGGAGCAAGGAGAGGTCCGCCTTGTTCTTTGATATTGGTCTTTTAAGTGCTGTTGCCAACAAACTGCACGGGAAATTGTCATATGTCTGGTCAAGCATGTGGTGCCCATGCGGCTGCTGTTTTGGCCACGCTTGATACGCTTCAGACATATGTTGCGAACAACAACGGTGTGATCTGCTGCACATGTGTCAAAAAAGGCCCACACCAAAGAACTTTTCAAAATATGTGGGGAGTCAGCAGCGTCCTGCACCTGCTTAGCTCTGCAGTGTGATGCAATAGGGTGGTTGCCCTCAAGCTGCCCCCTGGAGGGCATCCTACCTTGATGTAGATGTGCCTCCTCCAACTCCTCCTCCTCTCTTCTATCAGGCACCCAAGTTGAGTCAGTGAACTCATTATCCCCTCCCTTCTCGTCACTGGAGCAAACTTGGCAGTATGCTGCAGCTGGGGGAACATGACTGCCAGTTTCTTGACCTTCTTGGGCACCTCCTCTCTCTAGGCCGATGTTACTCCCTTCCTCAACCTGGGTACCATCATCGGAGCCTTCAAATCGCTGCGCATCCTCCTGCAGCATGTACCCGACACTGTGGGCGAATAGTTCGGGGGAATCCTCCGTGCATGATGGTGGGGCTAGGGAGGGAGTGATTGTTGACATGGAGCCGATGGAATAGGCCGCTTTGTCAGCTGCATTGGCAGGCAAACTACTCTGAGCCTGGGTGACAGAGGATGAGGAGGATAAGGACGACTTTGTTATCCATTCCACCAACTCTTCTGCATGTTGTGGCTTAATAACCTGGCCAGCTGCAGGAAAAAAGGACAAGCATGCCCCATGGCCACATGCTGAGGATGCACCGTGTCTACGACCAGCACTGACGACTGTAGACACAGGGCATGCTTGCCCTCTTTTAGTGGTCTGTGAGCATCTGCCTCTCCTTGGTGGCCTTCCGGACATGCTGTAAATTTTGTTTAGCAAAAAAACTACACTGTATTGTGTACTGTGTACACCACCAGGAAAGTAGTAGCAACTGCACAATGGGTGCACGGTACTGTGTACACTAGGGTTGAGCCGAACACCCCCCGGTTCAGTTCGCATCCAGAACATGCGAACGGACCAAAACTTTCGAATACCGTTAAAGTCTATGGGACTCGATCGTGAGAAATCAAAAGTGAGACTTTTAAATGCAAAAGAAAGTTTTAAAAACAGCTGTTTTTTCGGGAGCAGTGATTTTAATGATGCTTAAAGTGAAAAAATAAAAATTCCTTTAAATATCGTACCTGGGGGGTGTCTATAGTATGTCTGTAAGGTGGCGCGTGTCTCCCGTGTTTAGAACAGTCCCTGCCAAAAATGACATTTCTAAAGGAATAAAAGTCATTTTAAACTGCTGCCCAGCCTGATGAGCCTCTGTCTGCTGCCAAGCCTAATGTGTTCCTGTCTGCTGCCCAGCCTGATGTGCCTCTGTCTGCTGCCCAGCCTGATGTATCCCTGTCTGATGCCCAGCTTGATGTGCCACTGTCTGCAGCCCAGCCTGGTGTGTCCCTGTCTGCTACCCAGCCTGATGTGCCACTGTCTGCTGCCCAGCCTGACTTGCCCCTGTCTGCTACCCAGCTTTATTTGAAGTGCCCGTGCCTGCTGCCCAGCTTGAAGTGCCTGCGCCTGCTGCCCAGCTTGATGTACCCATGCCTGCTGCCCAGCTTGACATGCCTGTGTCCCCACTTGAAGTTCCGGTGCCTGTGTCCCCACTTGAAGTTCCGGTGCCTGTGTTCCTGCTTGAAGTTCAGGTGTTCTTGCTTGAAGTCCCGGTCTCCCAGTCTGAAGTCCCGGTCTCCCAGTCTGAAGTCCCGGTCTCCCAGTCTGAAGTTCCGGTGTGCTAGTCTGAAGATCCAGTGTTCCAGCCCGAAGATCCGGTGTCCCAGTCTCAGCCTGAAGTTTCGGTGCCCGTGTCTCGGCCTGTCATGCCAGTATCCGTCATCTGGCTTTCTGGGCCAGTGCCCGGCATCCGGCTCACTGGTCCAGGGCCTGTTACCCAGCCCACTGGGCCAGGGCCTGTTACTCAGCTTGCTGAGCCAGTGCCTGCTACCCAGCCTGCTGTTACGGTGCTCACTGCTCGGCCTGATGTTCCAGTGTCTGCTGCCCAGCTCGATGACCTGGAGCCTGCCGCCCAGCTCGATGACCCGGAGCCTGCCGCCAAGCCCGATGACCTTGAGTCTGCTGCCCAACCCGATGACCCGGGGCCTGCTGCCCAACTCGATGACCCGGAGCCTGCCACCCAGCTCAATGACCCGGAGCCTGCCACCCAGCTCAATGACCAGGAGCCTGCCACTCAGCTCGATGACCTGGAGCCTGGCACCCAGCTCAATAAACCGGAGCCTGCTGCCTGGCTCGATGACCTGGAGCCTGCCACCCAGCTTGATGACCCAGAGCCTGCCACCCAGCTCATTGACCGGGATCCTGCTGCCCAGCTCGATGACTGGGAGCCTGCTGCCCAGCTTGATGACCCGGAGTCTGCCACCCAGCTCGATGACCGGGATCCTGCTGCCCAGCTTGATGACCGGGAGCCTGCTGCCCAGTTTGATGAGCCTGTTGCCCAGCTCGATGATCCTGAGCCTGCCACCCAGCTCGATGACCCGGAGCCCGCTGTCTGCTCTGATGTGCCCACTGTCTGCCCTGATGTGCCCACTGTCTGCCCTGATGTGCCTGATGCCCAGCCTGAAGTGCCTAATGCCCAGCCTGAAGTGCCTGTTGCCCAGCCTGAAGTGCCTGTTGCCCAGCCTGACCTACCCCCATCTGTTGTTCTGCTTGATGCCATAGACTATGAACAATTACAACCAACTGGAGCATCAGGAGGCCGCTCCTTTGAGGGGGGTACTGTCAGGAAAAGTTCCATCCACTGGTAATATCTGTCATTTGGCGTGCAGTACTGAGGTCCACCAGCAGGTGTCTCCTGGCAGTTTGGAACTGTCAGGGGAGCTTTCCCCTGCTGATGTTATGTCATCTTTGGGCCACAGTACTGGCGTCCACCAGCGGATGGATCCTGGCAGTGTGGAGCAGACAGCACCTCCTGCAATCAGGTGTCACTTGAGGCCAATTACAGGCATATAAATACCCAGCAAGAACTCACATGTTTGCCTTGGTTTTATCCTTGCGCCCTGACCTGCTAGCCTGTTATCTGATCCTGATCCTGAGCCTGTTCCTGTACCCTGAACCTGATCCTGTCTCCCTGTCCTGATCCCCATCCGGTCCCACCTGTTACCTTGCATCCCTGCCCTGCAGTCTGATCCATCCATCCTCTCCCTGTCTTGTTTTGTTCCCTGTCCTCATCTACTACTCCCTGTGTATGACCTTGGCCTGGCTTATGTTTATGTTTCTGGAACATCCCTTAGTCCATCTACTGATCTGCTATGTATGACCCTGGCCTGGCTAACGTGTTTGATTTTGGTACTTTCCTTGGCTGTATATATTATCTGTTGTCTGTGGGTTTCTGTTAGCTGGTTGAGCACCATTTGTATTTGGGGTGTTACTTATTTACCACTTATCTTAATAAACTTTATATTACTCACTTATATACGCTTTGGTGTCCTCTGTCACAGATAACATGGTTCTGGTCACACCTGTTCATGACACTAAATGTCTTACAGGACAATTTTATGGGTCAGATGGTAGACGCATCAACTAGAAATAAAGCGTTACTGGATCTACTGATTACCAACAATACAGACCCGATCATGGATGTGGAAATACGGGGCAATTTAGCTAACAGCGATCACAGGTCAATTGGCTTCAGTATAAATCACACAAATAGGAAACATAAGGAGAATACAAAGACACTGAATTTCAAAAGAGCCAACTTCCCTAAACTATGAACCTTGCTAGAAGGCCCAAATTGGGATAAAATCTTAGGAAGGAGGCGCATGCACGGCAGCTCGTTGGATGGATGCCTAATCCGAGAGCTCCGCACCGCTCCGGCCACAATACACCCTCCAGCGCCGCTCACAGCACAGAGCCCCAGCCGATATTAAGCCCAGCGGATAGGGGACACGTCCAGGAACCCCAGGATGGCAGGGGGTTCAGCCAGAAGAGACCTATCCATAGCCTTATCCTCCGGACCGGGACACACGGCCTCAGCCAAGATGGCGCCGGCCGCCGTCACACGAGGAAGAAAACAGGAGACAGAGCTGGAAAGGGAGGACACCTTTGCAGACATGGAGGACAGCTCAGCAGGGCCAGCGGGCCCCACAGTGAGTACCGACTCTCATGGATACTTATCTCCTACCTCCACTGAGTCCCTGATCAGCAGGACCCTGGATTATATGCCCCTCTCCCCCATGGAAGACCTCATGGCCACCCCAAAGGCTGGCAAAGCATACACACAGGGCCTACCTTCCACGCCTCAGGACTTTTCTGCTATGTTGACAATGTTTGCTACAATGCTCTCCAGGGCTCTTTCACAGACTGCCAACCAAATCACTACTGCCATCCACGCTGACTTACAGCAATTAGGGGCAAGAATTGAAACAATAGAAATCAAAGCAGACTAAACTGTAACTAGGGTGAACCAGAACACAGCCAGAATCCAAGATTTACAAGACCAGCTTGAGAACGCATTATCCAAAATTGACGATCTCGAAAACCATTCAAGGAAATACAATTTCCGCATCAGAGGAGTCCCTGAATCCCTCAAGGACACAATCACATTATGAGATAATTTATTAAGGAACTCATCCCCAGCATCCCAGACCACCGCCTTGAAATGGACCGCGCTCACAGAGCACTACAACCTCCCCGTCAAGATAGCCTTCCGAGAGACATCATAGTTAAACCTCACTTCTACAAAATAAAAGAGGAGGTGATGCAACGCTCTCTTGCTGAAGGGGCCCTAACGTTCCAAGGCCATCCCATACAAGTCTTCGCAGACTTATCCCCACTTACTATACAAAAAAGAAGATTGCTGAAACCGCTCCTGTTGGTGCTTAACCAGAAATCGATCACCTACAGATGGTCCTTCCCCTTTTGCCTAACATTCTCCTTCAACAACAAACGGCTTCTCATCATTTTTGGAGGGAGAAAAACTTCTGTTCCAGCTAGGCCTCATCTCTCAGGAACCAGAATCTGGCAGGGGTCCCAACTCGTCCTCCAACAGACCAGCCCCATCGCTCCTATGTGGCAGAAGCACCTATCCAAAAAATCCAAGGAATCCAGGCCCCCCTAACTAAAGATTAAGGCCCGGGTACCTCCTGGACCCATTTTTCTACCTATTCGATCCATCCGGATCCTCTGAGGAACACTTTTTCACCACTACCCGATGGCTACGCCAGACGTAGCACCTCTTACTCTGACTATATAGTCGGGACTTTTGTAACAATTGCTCCTGTACAATATTTTTTTTTTTTTTGTCTAAGAAAATGTTCTTGTTCTGGTTAACTTTGCAATGTTTTCAGTTTATCTGGCTTTGTTCTTCTGTTGCAATACATATAGACACCTACATTGATGTACAACACGATTGTGTGCTCAGTACCCCTTACATAGTCTGATCAACCATATAATATTAGATAGTAGCTTAAGGAGGTCATTCCTCCCCCAGACAATATACTTAACCTACTATTGTTCCCTTTCCGATTGTGGCGGGCCCCTCCCACGCTCCTGAGTCTTTCCAGTTTGGCCCCCACTACAGGGACCTTGGCCGGCTCGGCGGTTTGGGAGGACCTCTCCCGTCAAGGTAATCTTTATACTGTTAGGGGCCCTGCCCACATACACTAAAATGACTGACTGGGAAGAGGATTAATTTCTCTTCTCAGCCGGTGACTGTTGACCCCCCAGACCTTGGGGGGGCTTGTTCTTTTTTGTTTTTGGGGAAAGGGATGTTGGTGTTTGAGAATGGGTTCTCACACGCCACTGGGATTTGGGCATTTATTTTCCACCCGTTATTGGATGTTAAAATGTTATCTATCTCATGCTTCCTCCTAGACGGTCCTCATCTTCTCTCTTCTTCCTTTGTTTCTTCTTCTCTCCTCCCTCAAAGGTCACCCGGAAGTCCACTCCCTTCCAAATCGGAGGTTATCAGATGCTTTGCACAAGGTAAGTCCCACTCAGTCTTGGTAGATACCCCCTCCTCTGATCCAAGCACATAAATGATATGAAACCACCACAAATACGCATAGTATCACATAATGTTCAAGGTATTAACTTTTCAAACTTTATCAATCCCAAAAATCTGATATCCTTCTGCTCCAGGAGACCCACTTCCCCAGATCTTACAATCCATCTTTTCTTCACCAACACTTCCCCCAATTTTATCTATCCAATGCGGAGAACAAAACAAAAGGGGTGGCCATTTGTTTTTCCAAACATTTAAATTTCGCTATGGCACATGTCTTCAGGGACCCATCAGGCAGATACATTCTGGTAAAGGGCACCATTGATGGAACGCTATATTCTTTTGTCTCATACTATTCCACGAATAAGGCGCAAGACAAATCTTTTGCCTCAATGATGCAGTCTCTCACACCTCAACTGGAGGGAATCATCATTCTCGGAGGAGACTCCAACATAGCGTTTGATCTGGATCTAGACAAATTGGGATCAGGCCGGCCTCATTCCAGGCGTCCCCCCAAACATAGTATAAAAATTGACAAACTCCTCTTTGATTCAGGACTAGTTGACATTTGGAGGGAACTCAACCCCTGTACCAAAGACCATACTCATTACTCTGCCCCGCACCAGACCTATGCCAGGATAGATCATGTTTTCCTCCAAGTGACACACATACCCCTTGCAGTAAAATCATCTATCAAAGATTCACCTATCTCGGATCACTCCATGGTCACTCTCCCCCTACACCACGCCAATAACACCCAAAAAGAATTTAAATGGCAACTTATTCGTTACTAAGTAATCCGGTCCACTGCACACTATTAGCGAAGGAACTCAAAGAATACTTTCACACGAATGACACGGAGACAATCTCCCCAGCTACTCTATGGGCGGCCCACAAAGCGGTAATGAGGGGCAAAATCATCCAGCTTTCATCCCGTATTAAAAAAGAACACCGAGTCGAGATTGAGAGCCTTACTAAAGAATACCAAGAATCTTGTAAGCCTAACAAACGTGACCACACTCAGTCCTCTCAACAAAAACTAGAAGCAGACAGGCTGAGGTTCAACCTGGCCCTCACTACGGAGGCTGAGAAGCACCTCCGTTGGTCGGGAGCAAGGTTTTACTCTCAAAAAGATAAGATTGGGTCCAAATTAGCCACCAAGCTTTCCCCCAAACCTCGTCAGTTGGCATTCTCCAAAATCCGATTACCGTCAGGCGCACTCACACAAAATCCACAAAGTATCATGGAATGTTTCCATGACTTCTATGCTTCCCTTGATAGAAAAAACTAATCAGGCCCCAACTCCCACCTTGAGGAGTTTCTCGACTCCATCTCACTTCCCAAACTTTCAAAGGATCACATTGCTCTATTGGAACGACCCATTACTCCCATAGAAATCACTGATACCATCAAATCTCTTAAACATGGATCTGCCCCGGGCCCGGATGGTTTCTCTGTGGGCTACTACAAAAAATTCTCTGACACCCTGTCTCCTTACCTGGCCAGATTGTTTAACTTCCTTCAAAAAGGTTCTTCCCCTGGATAAATCCCTGAACCTAGCTTATATTTCAGTTCTTCCCAAACCAGGAAAAGACCCCACACTAACTGGCAACTATCGCCCGATCTCTCTGATCAACAACGATCTCAAACTACTAACAAAAATTTTAGCAAACCGTCCTTCCTCTTTCATAGCCCAGTATGTTCACCAAGACCAAGCGGGATTTATCCCGGGGAGACAGGGCCCTCACCAGGTGAGAAGGGCTATTGATGTAGTGTCCCTTTTGGGATCGCAATGGGACAGGGGACCCCCTCGAGGGTTTTCTGCTTTCCATTGATCTTCAAAAAGCATTCAACACAGTTACATGGCCATACATTTTTAAGGTCCTGAAAAGATGGGGTTTAGGCCCTAATTTCCTAGGCATTCTACACTCCCTCTACCCTAATCCAAGAGCTCAGGTAAAATTGCAGGGCAGATACTCATAATTTCTAATAGAAAAAGGCACAAGACAGGGTTGCCCGTTATCGCCCTTGATTTTTGCAATCGCCATAGAATCCCTTGCAATCGCCATACGTACCCACCCAGATATCAAAGGAGTCTCTTGCGGCCTGCAAGAACATAAATGTGCCCTTTTCACTGATGACCTACTCTTTTTTGTCACATCATCCCTCATCTCCACTCCTAACATTATTAAGCTCCTCGAGCAGTTTGGGAAGGCCTCGGGTCTCCGTGTCAACGTTTCAAAATCCGCAGCCCTAAACATCTCAATATCCCCAGACCTTCTTAAACGCCTACAGACACATTTTTCTTTCACCTGGTGCTCTACACATATTCCCTATTTAGGCATCAACCTGACTCCTAGATATGACATGCTATTGGTTGCCAATTACCCCCCAATGTTCAAAAAACTTGAAGCAGACATGTCTGCGTGGTCCAAACATGATCTATCCTGGCTGGGCAGAGTGAACTCCATAAAAATGACCCTACTTCCTCGTCTCCTGTACCTCTTCCATTCCCTTCCTATCCCAATTAAGAAAGCACAACTCCTGCGATTTCAGTCTTCCATCCTGAGATTCATCTGGGGATCCAAGGGTAGATGATGCTCCAAGGAAACACTTTATAGACTAAAAACCCAAGGAGGACTTGCACTCCCTAACATTTGGTTGTATTACCAAGATCTCCATAGCATATTCTATGGGCCCTAAACCAGACTGGCTACGGATGGAAAGGCAAGCGACTTTGCGACATACAATAGATTACTTGCTTTGTGCTCATCTCCGCCTTAGACCGGCGATATTAGCCCCAACACTCTCTCACTCGATGTCCTTGTGGGATAGGCTGCAAAAACACGCCTCCCTAACTTCATACATTCGCCCACTTTCTCACTTATTTAACAACCCAGAATTTACCCCAGGCCAAAACATAAATGCATTCAAATGGTGGCTTGAAAAAGGCCTCTACCGGATTGGACACTTCCTAAACTCCAGTGGGCCCCTCACCGTCGGTTTCTGCAAGAAAAAATTAGAAATGCCTGAGTCGGAAAGATATAGATTGCTAAAAATTACTCATTTCCTTCGTGCCAAATGGTCCGATAACTCTGAACCCCCTAATCTAACTGCATACGAGACATGGTGCTCCAACATAAAGGATCAGAGGGGGTGTATCTCCATTATCTACACCTCGCTTGCCAGTAGTGATAGCAAACCTCCCTACGCTCGAATGTGGGAACAAGACCTGGCAGTTGAGTGGGACTTGAATAACTGGTATCAATGCTTTCACAGATCCTTCAAGGGCATCATGAACATCTCCCTTATGGAAGCTAGCATTAAAGTTATCGCACGATGGTACCGAGTGCCTGCCACCCTGGCCAAAATATTTCCAGATTTATCCCCACTGTGTTTCAGGGGATGTGGCTATGAGGGGTCTCTATTCCGTGTATGGTGGACGTGCACACGACTCCGGAACTTCTGGAACAGCCTTTTCCACATACTATGGAAAATCACAGGAGTCACTGTCCCACAGGTTCTGGAAATAGCACTTCTCAACGTCCAAGTAGATGAAATCTCCAAACACACACAATCTTTGATCTTTTACATGCTCTTAGGTTCCAAAATCACCATTGCCAGGCACTCGGTGCCATTAATTGCGATGAAACGTAAAATCTCCTGGATCATGGCCCAGGAGAAGATTGTTAGCAAGCTGCTCGACAAAACTCACAAATTTGAACTGATTTGGGAGCCCTGGGCTAAATACGTAGGGATACCAATACTTCCAGACTATCGGACGATCCTGAATATTTCAACATGCTCTAGGTGACCTTCCTTTCCTCTCGTTGATACTATTTGTCTTACTGATGCTCACTTTTTTCTTTTCCCCTTTCTCTTTCCTTCCCTCTCCTTCCTAACATGGAGATGAAGCATCTCCACTGGTTCGTTGATTATAGGTGCAAGATGGCCGATATTTTTCAATTGTATTGTTGACTACAGAGGCTAAAGCCAGAATGTAAGGATCCCAGTGACGATAGCCCAATAACATTCTCACCTGATTGCTTAGTATATGACTACATGTATCACCATAGCCTTGACTATGAAACCTAAGGGGCAGAACAGGGCAGACATGATTCTCCCATTCTAGTGACCATTTTATTATCTAGAGGATTTGTCCGGGTCCGTTCTCTCCACAGTTCCCCTTGGGGTTGAGAGACATCCTGACCTGGTCAAGCAACCTCTTTTTCAAACACTAATTTAACCTTTGTTCGCTTGATCTGGAATGTTTTACCGCTACAATCGGTCAGCGGGCTCAAGTGATCTAGTCTCCCTGGTCACGCCTGGACTTCAAGTAATATCTTTACGGGGCAGTCTGTCTCATACCTCTGCTATGTTTTGTTCAAGTTTTTCTAAGTGTGTTTGATGTATACCTGTATCTCCACGGTTCTCTCACCTGGATGACTGTATCTATTTTTGAATGTAACCTGTATTTTTATATACTTTAAAATCAATAAAATATTGAAAGAAAAAAAAAATCTTAGGAACAAAGAGCATATTTAATTAAGGGCATTAGCCAATGCATCCCATTGGGTAATAAATTTAAAAGAGCGAACAAAAGTCGTGGATGGTTTAACTCCAATGTAAAAATGCATATTAAAGCAAAGGAGAAGGCCTTCAAAAAATACAGGGTTGAGGGATCATCATCAGCATTCAGACTTTATAAAGAATGCAACAGGAAATGTAAGTGTGCAATAAGGACGGCTAAGATAGAACATGAAAGACACATAGCAGAGGAGAGTAAAAAAAATCCCAAGAAATTCTTTAAGTATGTAAACAGTAAAAAAGGGAGGACAGACCATACTGGCCCCATAAAGAATGAGGAAGGACATCTGGTTACAAAGGATGAGGAGATGGCAAAGGTATTGAATTTATTCTTCTCCTCAGTCTTCACAAGGGAATAGGGGGGCTTCAGTAACCAAAACTGCAATGTTTATCCTCATGACACATCACAGGAAACACCTCCATGGTTAACAGAGGACAGAATTAAAATTAGACTTGAGAAACTTAACATTAATAAATCACCGGGACCAGATGGCTTGCATCTGAGGGTACTTAGGGAACTCAGTCAAGTGATTGCCAGACCGTTGTTCCTAATTTTTACAGATAGTCTACTGACTGGAATGGTACCAGCTGATTCGAGAAAAGCCAATATAGCACCAATATTTAAAAAAGGCCCAAAATACATCCCTGGGAATTACAGACCAGTTAGCCTAACATCAATAGTATGTAAACTCTTGGAGGGGATGATAAGGGACTATATACAAGATTTTAGTAATGAGAACGGTATCATTAGCAGTAATCAGCATGGATTCATGAAGAATCGCTCTTGCCAAACCAATCTACTAACCTTCTATGAGGAGGTGAGTTGCCAGCTAGATAAAGGAAGGCCCGTAGACGTGGTGTATCTGGATTTTGCAAAAGCATTTGACACAGTTCCCAATAAACGTTTACTGTACAAAATAAGGTCCGTTGGCATGGACCATAGGGTGAGTACATGGATTGAAAACTGGCTACAAGGGCGAGTTCAGAGGGTGGTGATAAATGGGGAGTACTCGGTATGGTCAGGGGTGGGTAGTGGGGTCCCCCAGGGTTATGTGCTGGGACCAATCCTATTTAATTTGTTCATAAATGACCTGGAGGATGGGGTAAACAGTTCTCTGTATTTGTGGATACAATCTCTGTATTTGTGGATGATAGTAAGCTAAGCAGGGCAATATCTTTTCTGCAGGATGAAAAGACCTTGAAAAAAGATTTGAACAAATTAATATAGTTACATAGTTACATAGTAGGTGAGGTTGAAAAAAGACACAAGTCCATCAAGTCCAACCTATGTGTGTGATTATGTGTCAGTATTGCATTGTATATCCCTGTATGTTGTGGTCATTCAGGTGCTTATCTAATAGTTTCTTGAAGCTATCAATGCTCCCCGCTGAGACCACCGCCTGTGGAAGGGAATTCCACATCCTTGCCGCTCTTACAGTAAAGAACCCTTTACGTAGTTTAAGATTAAACCTCTTTTCTTCTAATTTTAATGAGTGGCCACGAGTCTTCTGCGAAAAAGTTTTATCCCTATTGAGGGGTCACCAGTCCGGTATTTGTAAATTGAAATCATATCCCCTCTCAAGCGTCTCTTCTCCAGAGAGAATATGTTCAGTGCTCGCAACCTTTCATCATAACTAATATCCTCCAGACCCTTTATTAGCTTTGTTGCCCTTCTTTGTACTCGCTCCATTTCCAGTACATCCTTCCTGAGGACTGGTGCCCAGAACTGGACCGCATACTCTAGGTGCGGCCGGACCAGAGTCTTGTAGAGCGGGAGAATTATCGTTTTATCTCTGGAGTTGATCCCCCTTTTAATGCATGCCAATATTCTGTTTGCTTTGTTAGCAGCAGCTTGGCATTGCCTGCCATTGCTGAGCCTATCATCTACTAGGACCCCCAGGTCCTTTTCCATCCTAGATTCCCCCAGAGGTTCTCCCCCCAGTGTATAGATTGCATTCATATTTTTGCCACCCAAATGCATTATTTTACATTTTTCTACATTGAACCTCATTTGCCATGTAGTCGCCCACCCCATTAATTTGTTCAGGTCTTTTTGCAAGGTTTCCACGTCCTGCGGAGAAGTTATTGCCCTGCTTAGCTTAGTATCGTCTGCAAATACAGAGATTGAACTGTTTATCCCATCCTCCAGATCGTTTATGAACAAATTAAATAGGATTGGTCCCAGCACAGAACCTTGGGGAACCCCACTACCCACCCCTGACCATACCGAGTACTCCCCATTTATCACCACCCTCTTAACTCGCCCTTGTAGCCAGTTTTCAATCCATGTACTCACCCTATGGTCCATGCCAACGGACCTTATTTTGTACAGTAAACGTTTATGGGGAACTGTGTCAAATGCTTTTGCAAAATCCAGATACACCACGTCTACAGGCCTTCCTTTATCTAGATGGCAACTCACCTCCTCATAGAAGGTTAATAGATTGGTTTGGCAAGAACGATTCTTCATGAATCCATGCTGATTACTGCTAATGATATCGTTTGTATTACTGAAATCCTGTATATAGTCCCTTATCATCCCCTCCAAGAGTTTACATACTATCGATGTTAGGCTAACTGGTCTGTAATTCCCAGGGATGTATTTTGGGCCCTTTTTAAATATAGGAGCTACATTGGCTTTTCTCCAATCAGCTGGTACCATTCCAGTCAGTAGACTATCTGTAAAAATTAGGAACAACGGTCTGGCAATCACTTGACTGAGTTCCCTAAGTACCCTCAGATGCAAGCCATCTGGTCCCGGTGATTTATTAATGTTAAGTTTCTCAAGTCTAATTTTAATTCCGTCCTCTGTTAACCATGGAGGTGATTCCTGTGTTGTGTTATGAGGATAAACACTACAGTTTTGGTTACTGAAGCCCCCCGATTCACTCGTGAAGACTGAGGAGAAGAATAAATTCAATACCTTCGCCATCTCCCCATCCTTTGTAACCAGATGTCCTTCCTCATTCTTTATGGGGCCAATATGGTCTGTCCTCCCTTTTTTACTGTTTACATACTTAAAGAATTTCTTGGGATTTTTTTTGCTCTCCTCCGCTATGTGTCTTTCATGTTCTATCTTAGCTGTCCTAATTGCACCTTTACATATCCTGTTGCATTCTTTATAAAGTCTGAATGCTGAGGATGATCCCTCAACCTTGTATTTTTTGAAGGCCTTCTCCTTTGCTTTTATATGCATTTTTACATTGGAGTTAAGCCATCCAGGACTTTTGTTCGCTCTTTTAAATTTATTACCCAATGGGATACATTGGCTAATGCCCTAATTTAATATGCTCTTAAAGCAAACCCATCTCTCCTCCGTATTCTTTGTTTCTAATATTTTATCCCAGTTTATGCCTTTTAGCAAGGTTTGTAGTTTAGGGAAGTTGGCTCTTTTGAAATTCAGTGTCTTTGTATTCCCTTTATGTTTCCTATTTGTGTGATTTATACTGAAACTAATTGACCTGTGATCACTGTTACCTAAATTGCCCCGTATTTCCAAATCCGTGATCAGGTCTGTATTGTTGGTAATCAGTAGATCCAGTAATGTTTTATTTCTAGTTGGTGCGTCTACCATCTGACCCATAAAATTGTCCTGCAAGACATTAAGGAACTGGCGAGCCTTAAATGAATGCGCGGTTCCCTCCGCCCAATCTATGTCTGGATAATTAAAATCCCCCATTATGACAACACTTCCCATCCTGCTCCCAGTATTATTTTCCCCTTAGCTTTATCCCTTTGGAGCTCTACCCATAAGGATTCCACCTCCTCTCTAGCTCCCTCAGTGATGTCATCTCTCACATTCACTTGTACATTATTCTTGATATATAGGCATACCCCTCCCCCTTTTTTACCCTCTCTATCCTTGCGGTATAGGGTATACCCTTGAATGTTTGCCAGCCAATCATGAGAGCTGTTGAACCAGGTCTCTGAAATTCCCACAAAATCCAAATCCTCCTCGTACAACAGTATCTCTAGTTCACCCATCTTGTCCGCCATGCTCCTGGCATTGGTGAACATGCCACATAGTTTAGACCGGTCGCATATTGTCTTCGTATTGGGTGTTTCGAGATTGCAACTAGGACTTGCTACTATACTCACCTTGTGTTTTTGTGCTTTGGTTAACCTACCACTAATGCCCCCAATACTACCCTCTGGAATATCTTCCGCGCTGGCTATCTCTGGCTATCTCTGCCTTTGGACCCTCCCCCCCATCGCCTAGTTTAAAAACCCCTCTAACTTTTTGGCCATCTTCCTTCCCAGCAGATCTGCACCCTCCTCATTTAGGTGCAGTCCGTCCCTTCTATAGTACCGGTTACCAACTGAGAAGTCGGCCCAGTCCTCCAGGAACCCAAACCCCTCCTTACTACACCAGCTCTTCAGCCACTTGTTTACTTCCCTATTCTCCCTCTTCCTTTCTGGTGTGGCTCGATGTACCGGTAGTATTCCTGAGAATACTACCTTGGAGGTCCTTTTCCTCAATTTAGCTCCTAAGTCCCTAAAATCGTTCTTTAGGACACTCCATCTGCCTCTGACTTTGTCATTGGTGCCAACGTGCACCATGACAGCCGGGTCTTCCCCAGCCCCTCCCAGTAATCTGTCCACAAGATCCGTGATGTGCCGAACCCGAGCGCCCGGTAGACAACATACTGTTCGGCGCTTCAGGTCTTGGTTACAGATTGCCCTCTCTGTCCTTCTAAGAATTGAGTCCCCTACCACCAGAATCTGTCTTTCCTTTCCCTTTGCTGCCCCCCCACTCTCACTGGAGGAGTTCTTCCCCCGGCAGCTAGGAGAGTCCCTCAGCTCCAGCAGTGCTGGTCCCTGACTGGTTAATGGGGTGGGCAACTACATGGCAAATGAGGTTCAATGTAGAAAAATGTAAAATAATGCATTTAGGTTTCAAAAATATGAATGCAATCTATACACTGGGGGGAGAACCTCTGAGAGAATCTAGGATGGAAGAGGACCTGGGGGTCCTAGTAGATGATAGGCTCAGCAATGGCATGCAATGCCAAGCTGCTGCTAACAAAGCAAACAGAATATTGGCATGCATTAAAAAGGGGATCAACTCCAGAGATAAAACGATAATTCTCCTGCTCTACAAGACTCTGGTCCGGCCGCACCTAGAGTATACTGTCCAGTTCTGGGCACCAGTCCTCAGGAAGGATGTACTGGAAATGGAGCGAGTACAAAGAAGGGCAACAAAGCTAATAAAGGGTCTGGAGGATATTAGTTATGAGGAAAGGCTGTAAGCACTGAACTTATTCTCTCTGGAGAAGAGAAGCTTGAGAGGGGATATGATTTCAATATACAAATACCATACTGGTGACCCCACAATAGGGATAAAACTTTTTAGCAGAAGGGAGTTTAACAAGACTCGTGGCCACTCATTAAAATTAGAAGAAAAGAAGCTTAACCTTAAACTACGTAGAGGGTTCTTTACTGTAGGAGCGGCAAGGATGTGGAATTCCCTTCCACAGGTGGTGGTCTCAGTGGCGGGCATTGATAGTTTCAAGAAACTATTAGATAAGCACCTGAACTACCGCAACATACAAGGATATACAATGTAATACTGACATATAATCACACACACAGGTTGGACTTGATGGACTTGTGTCTTTTTTCAACCTCACCTACTATGTAACTATGTAATTTGTTTTGCTGTCTGTACCCCTGTTCAGAAGATTTCACCTCACTTTCTGTCCAAATGACAATTGGATTTTGAAAATTTTTTTTAGGGAAACAAGGATTGGTGATAATAAAGCATCAGTGGGGACACCTTTTTCCCATATTAACTCTTACAGGAGAGAATTTCCCTTCCTAGGGGTAGATTTCCTCTCACTTCCTGTTGTCTCCCTCCCTCTGTAAGTAGGAGTCGTTTGTAAGTCGGATGTTTAAAAGTAGGGGACCACCTGTATATACTATATGGCCTGCCCTATATACTCTGCAGAAATTTGGGCCTTAGGTGTTAGTGGTACCAGAACACTAAGTCCTCACAGTTACTCTTGGTGGGTGCTGGAACAGGCCCTGCTGTGTAATATTATATCAAGAATTGTAATTACATGCCCCTGTTCAACAGGGGCAGAAAAATTGGGCCTTTGGTGGTGGTGCCACAACACTGTAAAGCCTCACAATTACTCCTCACAGTTACTCCTGGTGGGCGCTAGAAAGGACCCTACTGTGAAATATTATAACAAGAATTGTAATTACATGCCCCTATTGAACAGGGTCAGAAAAATGGGGCCTTTGGTGGTATGGTGGTGTTACCACAACACTGTAAGCTCTCAGTTACTCTTGGTGGGTGCAGGAATGGGCCCTGCTGTGAAATATTAGATCAAAAATTGTAATTACACGCCCCTGTTAAACAAGGGCAGAAAAATTGGGTCTTGGGCAGTGTTGGTGGTGCCACAACACTGTAAACCCTCCCAGATTCTGTTGTTGAACGCAGGAACGAGCCTTGCTGTGAAATTGTGACAGACCTAGTCGGGACAGAGGCCGTTGGAGAGGACTGAATGCAAGCCTCTTTCCTATTGATTATGGGCCCTGGATTTTCAATGGAGCAATACTCTTTGTGAGGTGAATTAGAAATCCAGTCTGAACTGTACTAATCGGACTCAGTCGTGTATATATGTATATATTGTATGTTGTTTGATTCTTGGTGCTCGGTGCCCACAAGTCTGTGTCCTACAGGTCATGTCTCTGAGTCATCTGGTCTGGGTAAAAGGATTAGTTAATTATCTCATGTTAATTAGGTTAGGTTTTAGTCATTCTGCTGTGTATATATTTGTGTGAGATCTTAAATAAAGAGTCAGTCCATGTTAGCAACAAGCAAGTGTCGCCTTGTTTTGTGCTCAGAGAGGTTGGAATATCTGATATCTGTATCCAGACTACAAGGAAGTGGTATACTGACGGAAGCACTCAAGCGGAGTGTGGGACGTTCCGTGACAGAAATATTAGATCAAAAATTGTAATTACGTGCCCCTCAGACACTGGTGCTAGTGCCATAACACTGCAACACCTCACAGATACTCTAGTTGAGCACAGGAATGTGCCCTGCTGCGAAATATTACAGCAAAAATTGTAATTATGCACCCCTGTTAAACAGGGGCAGAAAAATTGGGCCTTAGGCTGCGGTGGTGGTGGTGCCACAACACTGCAACCCCTCACAGATACTCTAGTTGAGTGCAGGAAGGACCCCTGCTGCAAAATATTACAGCAAAAATTGTAATTATGTGCCCCTATTAAACAGGGGCAGAAAAATTGGGCCTTAGGCACTGGTGCTGGTGCCACAACGCTGCAACCCCTCACAGATATTCTAGTTGAGCGCAGGAACAAGCCCTGCTGCAAAATATTACAGCAAGCTTTGTAATTACATGCCCCTATTAAACAGGGGCACAAAAATTGGGCTTTAGGCACTGGTGCTGGTGCCACAACACTGCAACCCCTCACAGATACTCTAGTTGAACACAGGAACGAGCCCTGCTGCGAAATATTACAGCAAAAATTGTAATTACATGCCTCTGTTAAACAGGGGCAGAAAAATTGGGCTTTAGGCACTGGTGGTGGTGCCCAGAACCAAAAATGTTCTTAGAAGCTATCAACATGAACATTGAGGAGGAATAGGATAGTTACTCAGCATAACAGGATAGTCACTCAGCATCAGCATAGGCAGTCTTCAAGGGATCTCACATTCATAAAAAAATTAATTGGTTACATTAACATCAGGTACTTGGTAGCTGGTGATCCAAGACTGATTCATTTTTATTAAGGTGAGCCGAGTCTGTGGACAGGCGCACTCTGTGATCGGTTACAAAGCCTCCAGCAGCACTAAATGTGCGTTCAGATAGAACGCTGGATGCAGGACAGGCCATTAGCTCAATTGCATACTGTGCAAGCTCTGGCCAGTGATCCACCCTCAAGACCCAGTAACCCAGTGGATTTTCGGTTGGAAAGTCTCCAAGTCTGATCTTGCCCCAAGGTATTCCTGCACCATGTAAATCAGACGCTGGCGATGGTTGCTGGAACCAATCAGACCTTGGGGCTGCAGACTAAAAATTTGTCTGAAGGCATCGGTCAGACGGCCACCTTCTCCACCGCTCCTTCTGTGACTGACCGAAGCCTCAGCAACATGTTGTCCAGGAGGACCAGGAAATTCCAACCTCCCAGGCTCTGGAAACGCATTGCACAAACCTTTCTGCAAGGCCTCCCAAAGATGTTTCATCCTCTGCTCCCTCTGCAAAGGCTGGATAAGTTTCGCAACCTTACCCTTGTAATGTGGATCAAGAAGGGTTGCCAGCCAGTACTGATCCCTCTCCTTGATACCACGAATCCAAGGGTCCTTTCATAGGCTTTGCAGGATCAGGGAGGCCACGCAGTGTAGGTTTGCTGAGGCATTCGGTCCGGAGTTCTCTGGGTCACTAAGGACGATATGATCCGCAGCCACCTCCTCCCAGCCACGTACAAGTCCATGGGTTTCTGGGGACTGAAAATGATCTCTTAAAGACTGCTGCTGATGCTGAGTGCCAGGCTCCACCTCCATGCTGACACAATCCTCCTCCTCCTTCTCCTCCTCCACTTCCTGCTTGATAGGCGGGCCTGCAGGAATACTGTCTGGATAAAGGGGGCCTTGAGAGGTAAGGAAGTCCTCCTCTTCCTCCCTCTGTTCTGCCTCAAGTGCTCTGTCCATTATTCCACGAAGCGTGTGCTCCAACAGGAAGACAAGAGGGACAGTATCACTGATGCATGCATTGTCGCTGCTCACCATCCTCATGGCTCCTCAAATGGTGACAGGACAGTGCATGCATCCTTGATCAGTAGCCACTGGTGTGGCGAAAAAAAGATAAGCTCCCCTGACCCTGTCCTGGTGCCATACTCACACTGGTTCTCATTGATGGCCCTCTGCTGAATGCGCAGCCGCTACAGCATTGGCAACGTTGAGTTCCACCTGGTGGGCATGTCACAGATGAGGCGGTTCTTGGGCAGGTTGCATTCCTTTTGAAGGTCAGCCAGCCGAGCACTGGCATTATATGACCGGCGGAAATGCCCACAGACTTTCCTGGCCTGCCTCAAGAGATCCTGTACAGTAAGCCAGGGTACCTGCACAAGAACCGCTGCACCACCAAATTAAGGACATGAGCCAAACAGGGAACATGGGTCAAGTGTCCCTGTCAGAGGGCGGAGAGGAGGTTGGTGCCATTGTCGCAAACCACCATTCCTGGCTGAAGCTGGCGTGGCATCAACCACCTCTGAACCTGCCCCTGCAGAACTGCCAGAATCTCTGCCCCAGTGTGGCTCCTCTCCCCTAAGCAGACCAACTCAAGCACCGCATGGTATCTTTTTGCCTGAGTGCTTGCGTAGCCCCTAGAATGCCTACGAAGCACCGCTGGTTCCGAGGACAAATCTGCAGAGGAAGAGGCCATAGAGGAAGAAGAAGAGGAGGGGGTGGAGGAGAGAGGTGTGGCAGAATCACCACTACCAGCATTTTGGAGGTGTGGTGGCGGAACAATCTCCAACATTACTGCACCCTGTCCTTCCCAGCTGCCAGCAGGGTTACCCAGTGCCAGTGCGCTGTGAAAGAAAGGTAACGTCCCTGTCCATGCCTGCTGGACCATGAGTCAGCGGTAATATGCACCTTACCACTGACCGCCCTGTCCAACGAGGCCAAGACATTACCTTCCACATGCCGGTAGAGAGCCGGAATTGCCTTTCCGAGAAAAAAAATGGCGTTTGGGAACCTGCCACCGAGGTACCGCACATTCCACAAATGTTCTCGAATGGGGGCAGAGTCTACCAGCTGAAAAGGCAGCAGTTGGAGTGCTAGCAATTTAGCCAAACTAGCATTCAGCCGCTGAGCATGTGGATGGCTGGGACCGAATTTCTTTCCACAGTTTAGCAACTGGGGTAAGGAAATTTGCCTGCTACAATCGGATTTAGGTTTACCACTAGCAGATTGCCCGCAAGTGCTTGGGACACCTAATTCTACACCTTCATTCCTCTCAGTGCAGGTCTCTAAGAGGACTGAAGGTATAATGGGGCTGGCGATCCCAGCTGATGAGGAGCAAGGAGAGGTCCGCCTTTTTCTTTGGTGTGGGTCTTTTAAGTACTAATGCCAATGGACTGCATGGGAGCTCGACATATGTCTGGTCAAGCATGTGGTGCCCAAGTGGCTGCTGTTTTGGCCACGCTTGATACGCTTCAGACATATGTTGCAAATAGCAATGGTGCGATCTGCTGCACATGTCTCAAAAAAAGCCCACACCAAAGAACTTTTGAAAAAACGCGCAGAGTCAGCTGCACGGAGCTCTGCGGTGTGATGCAGTCAGTTGGCTGTCCTTAAGCTGGCCCCTGGAGGGCATCCTGCCTCATTGGAGATGTGCCTCCTCCTCCTCTCTTCTATCAGGCACCCACGTAGAGTTAGTGACCTCATCATCCTCTCCCTCCTCGCCACTGGAGCAAACCTGGCAGTATGCTGCAGCTGGGGGAACATGACTGCCAGTTTCTTGTCCTTCTTGGGCACCCCCTCTCTCTCTGGGCTTACGTTATTGCTTTCATCCTCAACCTGGGTACCATCATCAGAGCCTTCAAAATGCTGCGCATCCTCCTGCAGCAGGTACCCGACACTGTGGTCGAACAGTTTGGGGGACACCTCAGGACATGATGGTGGGGCTAGGAAAGGAGTGACTGATGCCATTGAGGTGATGGAATAGGCTGCTCTGGCAGCTGCATTGGCAGCCAAACTTGTCTTAGCCTGGGTGACAGAGGATGAGGACGGCTTGGTCATCCACTCTACTAACTCTTCTGCATGTTGTGGCTCAACACGGCCAGCTGTCGAAAAAAAGGACAAGCGTGCCCCACGACCACTTGCTGAGTATGCACCATGTCCATGACCAGCACTGTTGGCTGTAGACACAAAGCCTGGTTGCCCTCTTTTAGTAGCCTGTGAGAGTCTGACTTTCCTTGGTGGCCTTCCAGACATGCTGTAAAATTGGATTAGCAAAACACCGCCTGAAGTTTACTGGAAAAATTACACCAGGGATGGCCTGCAGTCAGGTATAGGCTTGGCTAGACTAGAAGTCAGTGGATATATATGAAGGAGAATGCATATATATATTTATGCACTGCAGATCACTGAATCACCTGCCTGCCTGAAAGTGTCATTGAAAACGTACACCAGGAATGGCCTGCAGTCAGGTATAGGCTTGGCTAGACTAGAATGCAGTGGATATATATGTAGGAGACTGTATATATATTTTATGCACTACAGATCACTGAATCACCTGCCTGGCCTGCCTTGCCTGAAAGTGTCTTTGAATACGTACACCAGGAATAGCCTATAGTCAGGTATAGGCTTGGCTAGACGAGAATGCAGTGGATATATATGTAGGAGACAGTATATATATATTTAATGCACTGCAGATCACTGAATCACTTGCCTGCCTGCCTGAAAGTGTATTTGAAAACGTACACCAGCAATGGCCTGCAGTCAGCTATAGGCTTGGCTAGACTGGAATGCAGTGGATATATATATGTTGGAGACTGTATATATATTTAATGCACTGCAGATCATTGAATCACTTGCCTGCCTGCCTGTCTGCCTGAAAGTGTATTTGAAAATGTACACCAGCAATGGCCTGCAGTCAGATATAGGCTTGGCTAGACTGGAATGCAGTGGATATATATATCTTGGAGACTGTATACAGTGGGGACGGAAAGTATTCAGACCCCCTTAAATTTTTCACTCTTTGTTATATTGCAGCCATGTGCTAAAATCATTTAAATTCATTTTTTCCTCCATTAATGTACACACAGCACCCCATATTGACAGAAAAACACAGAATTGTTGACATTTTTGCAGATTTATTAAAAAAGAAAAACTGAAATATCACATGGTCCTAAGTATTCAGACCCTTTGCTCAGTATTTAGTAGAAGCACCCTTTTGATCTAATACAGCCATGAGTCTTTTTGGGAAAGATGCAAAATGTTGTTCACACCTGGATTTGGGGATCCTCTGCCATTCCTCCTTGTAGATCCTCTCTAGTTCTGTCAGGTTGGATGGTAAACGTTGGTGGACAGCCATTTTTAGGTCTCTCCAGAGATGCTCAATTGAGTTTAACCACTTCAGCCCCGGAAGGATTTACCCCCTTCCTGACAGAGCACTTTTTACAATTTGGCACTGCGTCGCTTTAACTGCCAATTGCGCGGTCATGCAATGCTGTACCAAATGAAATTTGCGTTCTTTTCTTCCCATAAATAGAGCTTTCTTTTGATGGTATTTGATCACCTCTGCGGTTTTTATTTTTTGCGCTATAAATGGAAAAATACCGAAAATTTGGAAAAAAATGATATTTTCTACTTTTTGTTATAAAAAAAATCCAATAAACTCAATTTTAGTTATACATTTAGGCCAAAATGTATTCAGTAACATGTCTTTGGTAAAAAAAATGTCAATAAGTGTATATTTATTACAAACTCAAATATTCCACGCTTAGGACAATATTTAAAGAGAACTGCAGCCCCCCCTCAAAAAATGGAAAAACACCAAGGTGAAATCCAAAAAAACTAAAAAACTCTCATGGGGAATGTGGCGCTGTTCAAAAGTGAATGAAATTAAAATAGTGCCCCAGAAAAATTGTTACAATATGTGAGAAGTACTGTAAAAAAATGTGTAAATAGTAAACAAACAGTATGTCATGTGTAAATGCCACATGTGTAAAACATCACTTAATATTATAAAATCAAGTGCAAATGGAGCTGGAGTATAAATAGTCCTAAAAGAAATACATGCACCCAAAAATTAACATAGCAAATATATAAATATGTGCGTAATATTAGTGCTAATTTAAAAATTCCAAAAAAACGCATAAGGTATACCCAAAAAATGCACAATTAGAATCAATGGTGTAATAAATAATTGACGTGATGGTGCACCAAAAATGATCAAAAATAAGATCCAAATGATATAAGTGTCCAAACAAAAATAAAGTTCTATATATATATATAAAAAAAAAAAAAAAATCTGTGAAAAGTGTCTTTGCTTCCAAAGGATCCCGTGTGAATTGTTGTGATTGTTATGTGATCTCCTCCTCTGGAACCCCCAATTGTGTCCCCACTCACCGAAAAGCCCAACACCTGCAGGGGTAATGAGCATATGAATGTAAATCCACTGGCAGAAATCGATCGGTGTCCCCCTCTGTGATTCCACGATCTCCTTCCTGGTTGGGTTACCGCTAGTCCTTTAAAAAAGTCCACCAGAGCGTATCCATATGTGTGGAGAAGAGAGGAGCCTCATAGTGTAAATCCCAATTTTTTTTTATTTAGCCAGTCAGCTTACATTAAAACAAAATAAAATAAAATGAAATAGGTAAATGAATGGTATCTGACTGAGAAGTGACACTGCTCCGCCGGCTAGTGAAGAGCCAATAGCCGAGACAGTAGCGAGGCAGCGGCGTGCGTTCCACAGCCGGACTGCCGGAAACCGGAAGTAAACGAACAACAGCTTACAGCGACGTATGCGTACCAACGAGACCACGCCTTACGCGTTTCGTCATCAAGACGTCATCTGAGGCGCCTCAGATGACGTCTTGATGATGAAACGCGTAAGGCGTGGTCTCCAGCTCCATTTGCACTTGATTTTATAATACTACGTGATGTTTTACACATGTGGCATTTACACATGACATACTGTTTGTTTACTATTTACACATTTTTTTTAGAGTACTTCTCACATATTGTAACAATTTTTCTGGGGCACTATTTTATATTCATTCACTTTTGAACAGCGCCACATTCCCCACAAGAGTTTTTTAAGCGTATATTTATTGGTTTGCGCAAAAGTTATAGCGTCTACAAACTAGGGTACATTTTCTGGAATTCACACAGCTTTTAGTTTATGACTGCCTATGTCATTTCTTGAGGTGCTAAAATGACAGGGCAGTACAACCCCCCCCCCCAAATGACCCCATTTTGGAAAGTAGACACCCCAAGGAAATTGCTGAGAGGCATGTTGAGCCCGTTGAATATTAATTTTTTTTGTCCCAAGTGATTGAATAATGACAAAAAAAAAAATTTACAAAAAGTTGTCACTAAATGATATATTGCTCACACAGGCCATGGGCAAATGTGGAATTTCACCCCAAAATACATTTAGCTGCTTCTCCTGAGTATGGGGATACCACATGTGTGGGACTTTTTGGGAGCCTATCCGCGTACGGGGCCCCGAAAACCAATCACCGCCTTCAGGATTTCTAAGGGTGTAAATTTTTGATTTCACTCCCCACTACCTATCAAAGTTTTGAAGGCCATAAAATGCCCAGATGGCACAACCCCCCCCCCCCCAAATGACCCCACTTTGGAAAGTAGACACCCCAAGCTATTTGCTGAGAGGCATATTGAGTCCATGGAATATTTTATATTTTGACACAAGTTGCGGGAAGGTGACTTTTTTTTTTTTTTGCACAAAGTTGTCACTAAATGATATATTGCTCACACAGGCCATGGGCATATGTGGAATTGCACCCCAAAATACATTTAGCTGCTTCTCCTGAGTATGGGGATATCACATGTGTGGGACTTTTTGGGAGCCTAGCCACGTACGGGGCCCTGAAAACCAATCACTGTCTTCAGGATTTCTAAGGGCGTAAATTTTTGATTTCACTCCTCACTACCTATCACAGTTTTGAAGGCCATAAAATGCCCATATGGCACAACCCCCCCAAATTACCCCATTTTGGAAAGTAGACACCCCAAGCTATTTGCTGAGAGGCATGGTGAGTATTTTGCAGCTCTCATTTGTTTTTGAAAATGAAGAAAGACAAGAAAAAAAATGTTTTTTTTCTTTTTTCAATTTTCAAAACTTTGTCACAAAAAGTGAGGTCTGCAAAATACTCACTATACCTCTCAGCAAATAGCTTGGGGTGTCTACTTTCCAAAATAGGGTCATTTGGGGGGGGGGGTTTGTGCCACCTGGGCATTCCATGGCCTCCGAAACTGTGATAGGCAGTGAAGAGTGAAATCAAAAATTTACGCCCTTAGACCCTGAAGGTGGTGCTTGGTTTTCGGGGTCCCGTACACGGCTAGGCTCCCAAAAAGTCTCACACATGTGGTATCTCCGTACTCAGGAGAAGCAACAGAATGTATTGGGGTGTAATTTCACATATTCTCATGGCATGTTTGAGCAATATATCATTTAGTGACAACTTTGTGCAAAAAAAAAAGAAATGTGTCTTTTTTCCCGCAACTTGTGTCACAATATAAAATATTCCATGGACTCGACATGCCTCTCAGCAAATAGCTTGGGGTGTCTACTTTCCAAAATGGGGTCATTTGGGGGAGTTTTGAACTGTCCTGGCATTTATGCACAACATTTAGAAGCTTATGTCACACCCACTCTTCTAACTACTTGAAGACAAAGCCCTTTCTGACACTTTTTGTTTACATTAAAAAATTATTTTTTATTGCAAGAAAATTACTTTGAACCCCCAAACATTATATAATTTTTTTAAAGCAAATGCCCTACAGATTAAAATGGTGGGTGTTTAATTTTTTTTTCACACAGTATTTGCGCAGCGATTTTTCAAACGCATTTTTTGGGGAAAAAACACACTTTTTTAAATTTTAATGCACTAAAACACACTATATTGCCCAAATGTTTGATGAAATAAAAAAGATGATCTTAGGCCGAGTACATGGATACCAAACATGACATGCTTTAAAATTGCGCGCAAACGTGCAGTGGCAACAAACTAAATACATTTTTAAAAGCTTTTAAAAGCCTTTACAGGTTACCACTTTAGATTTACAGAGGAGGTCTACTGCTAAAATTACTGCCCTCGATCTGACCTTCGCGGTGATACCTCACATGCATGGTGCAATTGCTGTTTACATTTGACGCCAGACCGACACTTGCGATCCCATTTGCGCGAGAGCAGGGGGGGACAGGGGTGCTTTTTTTTTTTTTCTTTAGTATTTTTTTGCTTTTTTATCTTATTTTTAAACTGTTCCTTTCATTTTACCCTCATTTTAACACTTATACGGTGATCACTGGTGAAAGGGTTAACTAGGGGACAATCAAGGGGTTAAAACCTTTATTAGGTAGCATATGGGGGTCCCTGATGCTATAAAACGTTGACGGCGAACCTATATATTTACCTCCCTAACTAGTGTCACCAGTGACACTAATACAGCAATCAGAAAAACAATCGCTTAGTGACACTGGCGACGGGGGTTGATCAAAGGGTTAAAACTTTATTAGGGGGGGTTAGGGGGGTATCCTAGACCTAAAGGGAGCTAACACTAACTGCCCTACCACTTCTAACTGTCACAAACTGACACCAATGCAGTAATCAGAAAAAAAAAACTGCTTGGTGTCACTGTGACGGGGGGGTGATTAGGGGGTGATCAGGGGGTGATCGGGGGGTGATGGGGGGTGTAAAGTGTGCCTGGTGTGTTTTACTGTATGTGTATGTGTTGTGCACTCACATCGATGTCTTCTCTCCTCGGCGCCGGAACGGAAAATACCGAGCCGAGGAGCGATGACATCACTTCCTCTGCCGCTGTTTACTATACAGCAGCAGAGGAAGATTGCCATTGGCTGGGGGCGATCGCAGCACAGATCACTCGGGGACAGAAGCCAACCGCCTCGGGCACCGGGGGGTCCGATCAGACCCCCCGCCCGCGGGAGGCAAGTAACGTACCCGTACGTTACTTTACCTGCCCGTGCCATTTTGCCGCAGTATATCTGCGTGAGGCGGTCAACAAGTGGTTAAGTCAGGGCTCTGGCTGGGCCATTCAAGAACAGTCACAAAGTTGTTGTGAAGCCACTCCTTCGTTATTTTAGCTGTGTACTTAGGGTCATTGTCTTGTTGAAAGGTAAACCTTCGGCCCAGTCTGAGATCCTGAGCACTCTGGAGAAGGTTTTTGTCTAGGATATCCCTGTACTTGGCCGCATTCATCTTTCCCTCGATTGCAACCAGTCGTCCTGTCCCTGCAGCTGAAAAACACCCCAACAGCATGATGCTGCCACCACCATGCTTCACTGTTGGGACTGTATTGGACAGGTAATGAGCAGTGCCTGGTTTTCTCCACACATACCTCTTAGAATTAAGGCCAAAAAGTTCTATTTTGGTCTCATCAGACCAGAGAATCTTATTTCTCACCATCTTGGAGTTCTTCTGGTGTTTTTTAGCCAACTCCATGCGGGCTTTCATGTGTCTTGCACTGAGGAGAGGCTTCCGTCAGGCCACTCTGCCATAAAGCAACGACTGGTGGAGGGCTGCAGTGATGGTTGACTTGCTACAACTTCCTCCCATCTCCCAACTGCATCTCTGGAGCTCAGCCACAGTGATCTTTGGGTTCTTCTTTACCTCTCTCACCAAGGCTCTTCTCCCCCGATAGCTCAGTTTGGCCGGACAGCCAGCTCTAGGAAGGGTTCTGGTCATCCCAAACATCTTCCGTTTAAGGATTATGGAGGCCACTGTGCTCTTAGGAACCTTAAGTGCAGCAGACATTTTTTTTGTAACCTTGGCCAGATCTGTGCCTTGCCACAATTCTGTCTCTGAGCTCTTCAGGCAGTTCCTTTTGACCTCATGATTCTCATTTGCTCTGACATGCACTGTGAGCTGTAAGGTCTTATATAGACAGGTGTGTGGCTTTACTAATTAAGTCCAATCAGTATAATCAGCTGGACTCAAATGAAGGTGTCGATCCATCTCAAGGATGATCAGAATAAATGGACAGCGCCTGAGTTAAATATATGAGTGTCACAGCACAGGGTCTGAATACTTAGGACCATGTGATATTTCAGTTTTTCTTTTTTATTAAATCTGCAAAAATGTCAACAATTCTGTGTTTTTCCGTCAATACGGTGTGTTGTGTGTACATTAATGAGGAAAAAAATTAACTTAAATGATTTTAGCAAATGGCTGCAATATAACAAAGAGTAAAAAATTTAAGGGGGTCTGAATACTTTCTGTCCCCACTATATATATTTAATGCACTGCAGATCACTGAATCACTTGCCTGCCTGCCTGCCTGAAAGTGTATTTGAAAACGTACACCAGCAATGGCCTGCAGTCACATATAGGCTTGGCTAGACTAGAATGCAGTGGATATATATGTTGGAGACTGTATATATTTAATGCACTGCAGATCACTGAATCATTTGCCTGCCTGCCTGCCTGCCTGCCTGAAAGTGTATTTGAATATGTACACCAGGAATGGCCTTCAGTCAGATCTAGCTACACCGGATACAGTGTGTGTGTGTGTGTGTATATATATATATATATATATATATATATATATATATATATATATATGTATATTACACTAAATACACTGCAGCTAACTGAATCAACTGACTGCCTGAAGTATAATAGAAACAGTACACCAGGAACGGTCTGCAGTGAGTTCTAGCTAAACTGGATACAGTGTGTGTATATATATATATATATATATATATATATATATATACAAAGCCAGGATGTATATATGTACTAAATACACTGCAGCTAACTGAATCAACTGCCTGCCTGAAGTATATTAGAAACAGTACACCAGGAACGGTCTGCAGTGAGGTCTAGTTAAACTGCATACAGTGGATATATATATATATATATATATATATATATATATATATATATATATATACCAGTCTGACTGTGTATATATATATATATATTACACTGCAGCTAACTGAATAATCTGCCTGCCTGTTCAATCTAAATGACACTCTCTCTCCGTCCACGCCAACGACACACTACACGAGGCCGAGGTGCAGACGGCCTTATATAGTGTGGGGCATGGACTTAGTCCCCCTGAGCTATGATTGGCAAAAGGCACCTTGCCGGCTTCTTCTTCCCCCCGCTTCTTCCTCCATCTTCCTACGCTTCTTCCTCCGGTCTTCTCCATCTTCCTCTGGCTCCGGTCTTTCTCCTCCGCCGCTCCACCGACCTGCTATGAAAACGAACCTCCTCCGATGCTGTGGCCAGCCGATCTGTCCGCTTCCATAGCGCCCATTTCATATATAACCATGGGGCGTGGCCGCTGGATGGTGTCATCAGGAGACCCCACCCCTTGTGGGGCGGGGTCCCAGAGTCACGTCATCCTCCCCATCACAGCATCGGAGGAGGTTTGTTTTTTGAATGTTCAGCGGGAGCGGCGGAGGAGAAAGACCAGTGGACGGACCGGGGGAAGAAGAAGCCGGAGGAAGAAGCCAGGAAAGAAGAAGAGCTATTTTAACATAAAGGAATTGTCAAAAACTGGCTATTGTCTTTTGTCACATTTTACTGCTTTTTTTGGTGAATGTGTAGGGGTACAATGTACCCAATACCCATTCACATAGGGAGGGGCCGAGATCTTGGGGTCCCCTTATTAAAGGAGGCTTCCAGATTCCGATAAGCCCCCCTGCCCGCAGACTCCCACAACCACTGGGCAAGGGCTGTGGGGATGAGGCCCTTGTCCCCATCAACATGGGGACAAGGTGTTTTGGGGGGGACCCCAAAGCACCCTCCCCATGTTAAGGGCATGTGGCCTGGTATGGTTAAGGAGGAGGGGGGTGCTCTCTCGCCCCCCCTCTTTTCCTGCGGCCTGCCAGGTTGCATGCTCAGATAAGGATCTGGTATGGATTTTGGGGGGACTCTCACACCAATTTTTTTTTATTTTGGTGCAGGGTTCCTCTTAATATCCATACCAGACTTGAAGGGCCTGGTATGGACTGGTGGGGGGAACCTGCGCCGTTTTTTTCTTTAATTTTGATTCTATATTGCTGGAAACCGGCAATACATTACAGCCGCAAGCAATTTTAAATGAAATTTTTTCCTTTAGAAATGTAATTTTTCTGTGGTACATTAATAAACATGGGAAAGATGCGCTACTTTACAGGCATACTACAGACACCCCCCAGGCACAATATTTAAAGGAATTTTTCATTTTTAATGTTTCACTTTAAGCATTATTAAAATCACTGCTCCCGAAAAGAACTTGCATATAAGCCTTCAGTGAGAACTTTGGATTTTGCAGATTTGAGCCCCATTGACTTCCACTATTCTCGCATATGTGATCTGACAGGCATGTTTGCCCGCAATAGCGCTGCTTTCCATTTGCATTATCGCTCAGTTTCTGAGAGTTGAAGTCTTACTTGGCCTTATTTGGGCGCTATTTTCTGGAACTGCAGGATCATTTTTCAGCGCTATAGTAAATGACCCCCACAGTGACCTCTTTAGACTGCCACACAGCATCCTTTAGATATACAGTTAAAACTTGGTTTGAGAGTAACTTGGTTTGACTTGATATACAAGTGATGTCTTGATATACAAGTAGCGTCATGTCAAAACTGAGTATAAAAGAAACGAGAGGTGCAGTAGCAATATGGTTACATCTAATGAAGGTACAACATTTAGCTACTTACATGGTTGATAATTAAAACAGGCACATCTAAGTATGCAGACAACCGGGGTAAAGCTGTCCACATAGACCATCCTCCGTACCGCCATCAACGTCATCCCTTCCATGCTGCGCTCCACGAGCGCTTCAAGCCTCGCTTTCAGATTGCTTTACCCCGGATGCCTGCATACTTAGATGTGCCTGTTTTAATCATGAATTATGTGAGTTGCTCCCTTAATGACCAAGTCATTTTTTGCGATACGGCACTGTGTCACTTTGACTGACAATTACGCGGTCATGCGATGTTGTACCCAAACAAAATTTATGTCCTTTTTTTCCCATAAATAGAGCTTTCTTTTGGTGGTATTTGATCACCTCTGCAGTTTTTATTTTTTGTGCTATAAACAAACAAAGAGGGCAAATTTTGAAAAAAAAAAGGATTTTTTTTTTACTTTTGCTATAGTACATATCCAAAAAAAAAATGTATTCATCAGTTTAGGCCGATATATATTCTTCTACATATTTTTGGTAAAAAAAAAAATCGCAATAGGTGTATATTGATCGGTTTGCATGTCTACAAATTAGGAGATAGAGTTAGGGGCTTATATTTTTTTATTGTTTTTACTACTAATGGCAGCAATCTGCGATTTTTAGTGGGACTGCAACATAAAGGCGGACAAATCTGACCCCAAATTACATTTTATGGGGACCAGTGACATTATTACATTGATCAATGCTAAAAAAAATGCACTGATCAATGTAAAAATATCACTAGCAGGGAAGGGGTTAACACTAGGGGGCGATCAAGGGGTTAAGTGTCTTCCCTGGGTGTGTTCTAACTGCAGGGGGGATGGGCTACCAGTGATATGACAGAGATCACTGGGAACAGTAGATCTCTGACATGTAGCACTAGGCAGAACAAGGAAATGCCTTGTTTACATCTGCCTGTGTACAAGGCAATCACAGGTCGCCGACAGAGTTCGAGTTCACCGCCCAACCCGCGGGCACACTACCGCAGCATACAGTGGGAGCACGCCGACCCGCCAGCAACAGCGTCTGCACTAGCCTCCGTACAGCTACGGCGATTCAGGCAGGAGTGCCATACCGTCGCCGTGTAACGACAGCGGGCGGTAGGGAAGTGGTTAAATGTAACCATATTGCTACACTTAGAGGCGCCTCTCTTCTCTTTTATACCCTGTAGCTCCCTTGTGGAGGCTGCCATTTGTGGACATTTTATGGTTACACAACCTATCACATTGCTATAATATTATTTATGGACTATAAACCGAAAGACCCATGAATAAATGGTTGTGGAACGAATCATCTGAGTTTCCATTATTTCTTATGTGAAAATTCGCTTTGATATACAAGTGCTTTGGATTACAAGCATGTTTCCGGAACAAATTATGCTGGCAATCCAAGGTTTTACTGTACTTTAGCTTGAAATTTGACTAATGGAGCTATGCTATATAATTTTGAAAGCCATGAAGCATACAGTAAGTCTGTTACCTTACCTGTTACTTTCAGTCCATTTTGTCTCTGAAACCATTCCAGACCACTAATAAACTCTTCAGGAAGCTGATGTTCTGAAATACATGGTGTGTCAGGAACAGCATAGTCAGTGAAGTTTTCATCAGGAAGATATCCAAAGTCTATCAGATATTCCTGGTGGAAAGAAATGTGCAGACTAGTCAAATAAGTAAAAACCAGGTTCAAAACAATATAAATATGTACAGCAGCATTGTTTTACATTTTTTATAGATAGCTTAGCAAGACTGACACTGTAAATTTTTTTTGTATGTAGTGCTAGCCCCCTGAAGGCCCGCAAGTTTCTCTTCCCAACTTGGTGTAGAAGCAGCCAGGCACACTCTTGCCTTATGAGAAGTTTATGTGTAATCTCCATTAGCAACCGTAAATATACAGTATATATATATATATATATATATATATATATATATATATATATATATACATTTTTTTGTGGTATAAGATATCTTGTTTTGTTTTTACTAATGGTACGGGAACACGGTCAGGCTTTAGTATAAGAACTTAATTGATTTACCAGTTCCTTTTGAAGTGCAGGAATGTTAGATGTGTGAAACACTAAAGGATAAACAGACAAGACAGGGGGCTTCCATCATAACAAATGTAGAGTGTGGTGGTCTCATCCCTTGTAAAATGAACCACAGAAAAAGAGATCCCCCTTTAATGGGACTTTAACAGGCCACCACCTCTTAGGGTAAAAATTGAATTTTATAGAAATACTTAAAAAAGACATAGAAGCGTCTATAACATACAAGATAAAAAGTCATTCCATACTTAGTAAATACAGAATCAGATCACAAAATGTATACAGGGTGAAAAAGGTAGATATACTCTCACAGGGGTGGTGTGCCCCGATACCCGATGCGTTTCCGGTATTCTGGTACCTTCATCAGGAGTTTGAGAGTTGTAGGTATTTTGTACATATATGGATTCCTACGGAATGATTCTGTGTTCAGATAGCACCCATAGACCCTATGATCAGATAACGTGTTTTTTGCCAGACCATGGCTATATGAGAATCATACATGTATTGGGTTACCGATATCAAGAACATGTAAAGGGTGAGCCAACTAGGGAAAAAAGTTCAATCGAACCAATGGCCAGCCGGCTGTGTGCCTGAAGGATCAATGTCTTAGGGCAATCCCATAATGGTAGGCTCCTATTGAAAACCCTCAAAGTGTACGGGTCCAGTGAGGGGTCCTTTCACCTGTCAGTGCTTAAAGGATAAAGGGCCCTCAAGGTGCTGCCTCAATCAAAATGCAATAGTAAAGATACCCCGGTGATTCTCCAAGTAAAAAAGTGGGGGAGAGAAGAATGGGATGGGAGCTTTCGGTAAGAATCATAACTGTAACTCAAAAATAAAAAGCCTGATTGAGCTCAACCATCCCATACAATAAACCAATTAACACAACTCACTGTACATATCAGAAAATACAAAAGTTTTATTAATGTCAAGCAATTGGAAATACCAACGTTAAAATCGGTAACACACAGACAATAACATACATATTAAAAACATCACGATCACCTCCTGAAAACATGTATGAGACCACAATTGTAAACATCAAAATTATACAGTATTTCACAAAAGTGAGTGTAACGCAGGGGTTTACCAGAGTTATTACTGGATGGTGTGTTGTTCCTTAGGTGGGGGAATGGCTCCCTCTAGTGGCTGCTACAACTGTGCATTATGGACTGTGTAGTTTAATAAGGAAGTGACTTATCTGTTTCAGGCTGGGAACTACTTACCCACAATGCCCCGTTCACCTACCCACAATGCCAGGTGACAGAATAGCCTGCTGAGTAGGCCAATAAAAGGGGTAGTGCGGCCATGCTTCCCTCTCTTCTTCCCTGGAAGCCATTGGAGACCTGCTTGCAGGGAGAGGTCTGTGTGTGTCCGACGGGCTGCGGCCTACAAGGCTCGGAGCAGAATCGGCTTGGCCTCTGAGGAGCTTCGGAGCACAGTCAGCTGGACCAGCGTGCAGATGGACCAGAGAGCCCAGGATTTCTGAAGTTTTACGGCATCACAGTCATCAGTAGGAGCGACGCGGTGTGACGGCGACAGCTTGGACCGGACTGAGATACCAGGAGTAGAACTTTGCAAGCATCTGGACCTGGTGTGGTGAGCAGGGCACTTGCCCGATCTATAGAGTGCACTGTTGCTGTGTTGCAAAGTTACAGACGGCTGGTGGGATTTGTAGTCCTACAAAAGTATTCTCATTCAGCCATAGTTCACACACAGTGGAACTGCAGGATTGCTGTCCATGTGCTATAAGTTAATGTTACAACACATCCACCGCTAAGGAGGAGTACTAATTGCCACAATTATACAACTATCAAAGCATTACTCACTATACAACCTACAATTACTTGTTTCACTATCTGGATTATAAATACTGCAGTCTAATAAGCTAGCTGAAGAAAGAAGACGACAATAGACTTTTACCTGTGGTTATATAGCATTATAACCCACTTTAGCAAAATTGAGAAGTGCATTGCAACCTAAGGGAGCCCAAGAGTAGGCGAGATAAATATCTGTATTGTATTATCCTATTGTATTACACCTGATGTTGCATTATTAATTTGGTGCGTGCATGCTCTGAGGCGGAAGTGGGAAAGTGCTCAGTGTCAAGGTTTTGCTATACTGAGCATAAATCCCAGTTACCGCCTGTCTGCATATTCAAAGCAAGTGACCATCAAAGTTTTGGGTCCACACATGCACACCTTGATTGATGTTACTTTCACTCTGTATATCAGAATTTTCACTATGTCTAATATGTGAACAAGTTTTCCAGTAAACTGTTTGTTGGTTAAGTTACTACACGTGTGAGACTCTATTACATCATTACAGCTGGTGGAGTAGCGGATATCCAGGTAACGGTAAATATACAATATATGGTGTTACAACTGTGTTGCTTTGTATCATTAGGTATTGCATTAACACTACCATACAGTTGTGCCTAGGGGGTTGAGTCCAATTCTCTGGGGCAGAGTGTAGGCCCAATTAATTATCAGCAGCTCCTTAGGGGGTCAGTGCTACACAAGGGGGCTCGTCTGGGATTTCTGCGACTCTGCAATCAAACCCCCCCCCCCAAGGGGGTGCCCCTATTGGCACCAGAATGGACCCTGCCACTGTGGTTCAATGGTGCGAAGCAGAAGGCACCCGCTCAGAAGTGAGCATGGCTATTGAGCTCCCTGGAGAGGATTGGGAGGAAGAACAGATCAGTAAAGTTGTGAAGGCACTGTCCCCGGACCGAAAGGCATGGGTGATTGCCGTCAGGCCAGACCAGGGGACCTCTCGCACTCATGCACTGTTGGACTGGAGAAAGGGGGAACCTGAGAGCTTCAAAGGCAAAAGTGTGCAACTGAGCAACAAAACAAAGTTTTACATAACACACCCGAAGATTCCAGACGGGGGTTCTATCAGCTCCATTCAAGCGGGGTCAGCTACAGGGACAGTTCCATCCCAGTCGTCACTGGCCATGATTGGGCTGGAGTTCTTTACAGCCATGGGGGGCTTTGTGTCAAAATGCTAGAGGAGTAATCCAATATGTGTAGACGTTGGATATCGGAAGTTGAGGATTTTCTCTGGAAAACAGCCGGTGCCAAATGGGGAGGAAGAGTTCGAAGCATGGTTAGAACAGGCCATGCAGGCCTTAGATGAGTGGGATCTGCCAGAGGCCCAAAAGAAGCAACACATTAGCGAGAGTTTGCGAGGAGCCGCGGCTGAGGCCATTAGGAACTTGAGATTTAGCAACACAACTTGTACAGCTTACGATTACCTGACTATGTAACAAGAGGAGTTCGGGAGGCCAGAGAAGGCAACTGACCTGATCTATCAATTTGAACATACTCTTCAACGCCAAGGTGAACGCCTATCAGAATACATCAGATGGTTTGATAGGATGCTATACCAGATTGTGCTAAAAAAAGGAATAACACACTCTGCCATAGATCAGGCCAGAATACAGCAAATCCTGAAGGGAGCGCTACGCTCTGACCCAGTCTGGCTTCAGCTGAGGACATCAGTGGTAGGGATGAGCCAAACACCCCCCGGTTTGGTTCGCACCAGAACCTGCGAACGGACCAAAAATTTGCATGAACGTTAGAACCCCATTGAAGTCTATGGGGCTCAAACGTTCAAAATCAAAAGTGCTAATTTTAAAGGCTAATTTGCATGGTATTGTCCTAAAAAGGGTTTGGGGACCCGGGTCCTGCCCCAGGGGACATGTATCAATGCAAAAAAAAATTTTAAAACGGCTGTTTTTTCGGGAGCAGTGTTTTAATGATGCTTAAAGTGAAAAAAAAAGTGAAACGTTCTTTTAAATATCGTACCTGGGGGGTGTCTATAGTATGCCTGTAAAGTGACGCAGGTTTCCCATGCTTAGAACAGTCCCTACACAAAATGACATTTTTAAAGTAATAAAAGTAATTTAAAACGGCTTTAATGTAATGTCCGGTCCCGATAATATGGATGAAAATCAGTGACACAAACGGCATGGGTACCCCCCCCCCAGTCCATTACCAGGCCCTTTGGGTCTTGTATGGATATTAAGGGGAACCCCGCACCAAAATTAAAAAAAGGAAAAGCGTAGGTCCACAGGCCCTCTGAACAGCAGTAAACAGGCAGTACAAACAAGACAGGGCCTGTAGGTTTGTTGTTAAGTAGAATCTGTTTGTAATTTTGAACTGGTACATTTTTAAAGTGTAGCTCCAGCCAAAAAATCTATTTTTAAGCTTTTTGGAAAACATAGGGAAGGGTTATCACCCCTATGACATTTCTTTTGCTGTCTGTGCACCTCTTCAGAAGATTTTACCTCACTTTCTGTCACAATGACAAATGTTTTTTGACAATATTTGGGTTTTTTAGTGAAACAAGGATTGGTGATAAAGCATCAGTGGAGAGGAGACAGTTTTTTCCATATTAACTCTTACAGGAGAGAATTTCCCTTCCTAGGGGTAGATTTCATCTCAGTTCCTGTTGTCTCCTTCCGTTTGCAAGTAGGAGTCATTTGTAAGTTGGATGTTTGAAAGTAGGGGCCTGCCCTATATACTCTGCAGAAATTGGGGCCTTAGGTGTTGGTGTTGCCACAACACTGTAATAGGGTCAGAAAAATTGGGCCTTTGGTGGTGGTGGTACTGGTGCCACAACACTGTAAGTCCTAACAGTTACTCTTGGTGGGAGCTGGAACAGGCCCTGCTGTGAAATATTAGATCAAGAATTGTAATTACATGCACCTGTTAAACAGGGGCAGAAAAATTGGGCCTTTGGTGGTGGTGGTGGTGGTGCTGGTGCCACAACACTGTAAGTCCTTACACTTACTCTTGGTGGGAGATGAAACAAGCCCTGCTGTGAAATATTAGATCAAGAATTGTAATTACATGTCCCTGTTAAACAGGGGCAGATAAATTGGGCCTTAGGCACTGGTGCCACAGCAAGGCAACCCCTCACAGATACTCTAGTTGGAGCACAGGAATGAGCCCTCCTGCAAAATATTGCATCAAAAATTGTAATTACACGCCCCTCTTAAACAGGGGCTGAAAAATTGGGTCTTAGGCACTGGTGCTGGTGCCACAACACTGTAACCCCTCACAGATACTCTAGTTGGAGCGCAGGAACGAGCCCTGCTGCAAAGTATTCCATCAAAAATTGCAATTACACGCCCCTCTTAAACAGGGGCTAAAAAATTGATCCTTAGGCACTGGTGCTGGTGCCACAACACTGCAACCCCTCACAAATACTTTAGTTGAGTGCAGCAACGAACCCCCCTTGCAAAATATTGCACCAAAAATTGTAATTACACGCCCCTCTTAAACAGGGGCTGAAAAATTGGGCCTTAGCCACTGGTGGCGGCGCCCAGAACCAAAAATATTCTTACAAGCTATCAGCATGATCATTGAGGAGGAAGAGGATAGTCACTCAGTATAACAGGATAGTCACTCAGCATCAGCATAGGCAGTCTTGAAGGGATCTGACATTTCCAAAAAAAAATATTCGGTTACAACAGCATCGGGTGCTTGGTAGCTGGTAGTAATCCAAGACTGATTCATTTTTATGAAGGTCAGTCGATCGACCGAGTCGGTGGACAGGCGCACCCTGTGATCGGTTACAAAACCTCCAGCAGCACTAAATGTGCATTCCGAAAAAATGCTGGATGCAGGACAGGCCAGTAGCTCAATTGCGTACTGTGCAAGCTTTGGCCAGTGATCCATCCTCAAGACCCAGCAACCCAGAGGATTTTCGGTGGGAAAGGTGTCCAAGTCAGATCTTGCCCCTAGGTATTCCTGCACCATGTAAAACAGACGCTGGCGATGGTTGCTGGAACCGATCATACCTTGGGGCTGCGGACTAAAAAATTGTCTGAACGCATCCGTCAGACGGGCCACCTTTTCCACCGCTCCTTCTTTGACTGACTGAAGCCTCAGCAACACGTTGTCCAGGAACAGGAGTTTGTAACCTCCCAGTCCCTGGGAACACATTGCACAGACCTTTCTGCAAGGCCTCCCGAAGATGTTTCATCCTCTGCTCCCTCTGCGACGGCAAGATAAGGTCCGCAACCTTACCCTTGTAAGGTGGATCAAGGAGGGTTGCCAGCCAGTATTGATCCCTCTCCTTGATACCACGAATACGAGGATCCTTCCGCAGGCTGTGCTGGATCAGGGAGGCCATGCAGCTTAGGTTTGCTGAGGCATTCGGTCTGGAGTCCTCTGGGTCACTAAGGATGACATGATCCGCAGCCACCTACTCCCAGCCACGTACAAGTCCATAGGTTTCTTGGGACTGTAAATGATCCCTTAAAGACTGCTGCTGATGCTGAGTGCCAGGCTCCACCTCCATGCTGACACAATCCTCTTCTTCCTCCTCCTCCTCGTCCTGTTCCTGTGTGATTGGCGGGCATGCAGGAACACTGTCTGGATAAAGGGGGCCTTGGAGAGCTAAGGAAGTCCTCCTCTTCCTGCCTCTGTTCTGCCTCAAGTGCCCTGTCCATTATTCCACGCAGCGTGCGCTCCAACAGGTGGACAAGGGGGACAGTGTCACTGATGCATGCATTGTCACTGCTCACCATCCTTGTGGCCTCCTCAAATGGTGACAGGACAGTGCATGCATCCCTGATAGTGGCCCACTGGCGTGGGGAAAAAAACAAGCTCCCCTGAACCTGTTTTGGTGCCATAGTCGCACAGGTACTCATTGATGGCCCTCTGCTGCGTGTGCAGCTGCTGCAGCATGGCCAATGTTGAGTTCCACCTGGTGGGCATGTCACAGATTAGGTAGTTCTTGGGCAGGTTAAATTCCTTTTTGGAGGTCAGCCAGCCGAGCACTGGCATTATATGACCTGCGGAAATGCACACAGACTTTCCTGGCCTGCCTCAGGAGATCCTGTAAGCCCAGGTACCTGCTCAAGAACCGCTGCACCACCAAATTCAGGACGTGAACCAAACAGGGAACATGGGTCAAGTGTCCCTTTCAGGGGGCAGAGAGGAGGTTGGTGCCATTGACGCATACAACCATTCCTGGCTGAAGCTGGTGTGGCATTAACCACCTCTGAGCCTGTCCCTGCGGAGCTGCCACAATCTCTGCCCCAGTGTGGCTCCTGTCCCCTAAGCAAACCAACTCAAGCACAGCATGGCATCTTTTTGCCTGAATGCTTGCGTAGCCCCTTGAACACCTATGGAGCACCACTGGTTCCGAAGACAAATCAGCACAGGAAGAGGCCATGGAGGAAGAAGAAGAGGAGGGTGTGGAGGAGAGGGGTGTGGCAGAATCACCACTAGTAGTATTTTGGAGGCGTGGTGGCGGAACAACCTCCAACACTGCTGCACCCTGTCCTGCTTCCTTCCCAGCTGCCAGAAGAGTCACCCAGTGCACGGTGAAAGATAGGTAGCGTCCCTGTCAATGCATGCTAGACCATGAGTCAGCGGTAATATACACCTTACCGCTGACCGCCCTGTCCAGCGAGGCAAAGACATTGCCTTCCACATGCTGGTAGAGAGCCGGAATGGCCTCCCGTGAGAAAAAGTGGCGTTTGGGAACCTGCCACTGAGGAACCGCACATTCCACAAACTCACTGAAGGGGGCAGAGTCTACCAACTGAAAAGGCAGGAGTTGAAGTGCTAGCAATTTAGCCAAGCTAGCATTCAACCGCTGGGCATGTGGATGGCTAGGAGTGAACTTCTTTTGCCGGTGCAGCAGCTGGGGCAGGGAAATTTGCCTGGTACAATCTGACGTCAGTGTACCGATTGCCCCCAAGTACTTAGCTGTGATACACCTAATTCTACACCTTCATTCCTCTCAGTGCAGGTCTCAGAGAGGATTGAAGGTATAGTGGGGTTGGAAATCCCAGCTGATGAGGAGCAAGGAGAGGTCCTCTTTGTTCTTTGGTGTGGGTCTTTTAGGTACGCTTGCCAACGAACTGCATGGCAGGTCAGCATATGTATGGTCAAGCATGTGGTGCCCAAGCGGGAGATGTTTTGGCCATGCGAGATACTCTTGAGACATATGTTGCAAATAGCAGCGTTGGGATCTGATGCACTCATCTCAAAAAAGGCCCACACCAAAAGAACTTTTGGAATGACGCACAGAGACAGCAGCTCCCTGCATATGCGGAGCTCTGCGGTGTGATGCAGTCGGTGTGCTGTCCTTAACCTGGCCCCTAGAGGGCATCCTGCCTCGTTGGTGATGTGCCTCTTCCTCCTCCTCTTTCCTATCAGGCACCCACGTGGAATCAGTGACCTCATCATCCCCTTCCTCCTCATCACTGGAGCAAAGCTGGCAGTATGCTGCAGCTGGGGCAACATGACTGCCAGATTGCTGTCCTTCTTGGGCACCCCCTCTCTGGGCTCACGTTACTGCCTTCCTCTAGCTGGGTACCATCATCAGAGCCTTCAAAACGCTGGGCATCCTCCTGGAGCATGTACCCAACACTGTGGTCAAACAGTTCGGGGGACTCCTCAGGAGGACATGGTGGGGCTAGGGAAGGAGTGACTGATGCCATTGAGCCGAGGGAAGAGGCCGCTTGGCAGCTGCTTTGCCAGACAAAGTACCCTGAGCCTGTGTGAGAGAGGATGAGGAGGATGAGGACAGCTTTGTCATCCACTCTACCAAGTCTTCCGCATGTTGTGGCTCAACGCGGCCAGCTGCTGAAAAAAAGGACAAGCGTGTCCCACGGTCACGTGCTGATGAGGATGCACCATCTCCACGACCAGCACTGTTACCTCTAGACACAGAGCCTGCTTGCCCTCTTTTATTGGCTTGTGACTGTCTGCCTCTCCTTGTTGGCCTTCCAGATATACTAATGGCCTGCAGTGAGATGTAGCTGCACAAAGCTGGGATGTATATATATACTGATACTGCAGCTAGCAGAATCAACTGCCTGTCTGTAGTATTATTAGTATGAGAACACCAGCAATTGTCTTCAGGTAGCTTTAGGTGCACACTGTGCAGAGGACGAAGTACACTAACTGTAAATACTGTAGCTGCCTGCCTGTGGTATTAATAGGATCAGAAGAACACCACCAATTTTCTTCAGGTAGCTTTAGGTGCACACTGTGCAGAGGACACAGTACACTAACTGTAAATACAGTAGCTGCCTGCCTGTGGTATTAATAGGATCAGAAGAACACCACTAATTTTCTCCAGGTAGCTTTAGGTGCACACTGTGCAGAGGACACAGTACACTAACTGTAAATACTGTAGCTGCCTGCCTGTGGTATTAATAGGAGCAGAACAACAGCAATTGTCTCCAGGCACACTGTGCAGAGGACGCACTACACTAACTGTAAATACAGTAGCTGCCTGCCTGTGGTATTAATAGGATCAGAAGAACACCACTAATTTTCTTCAGGTAGCTTTAGGTGCACACTGTGCAGAGGACACAGTACACTAACTGTAAATACTGTAGCTGCCTTTCTGTGGTATTAATAGGAGCAGAACAACAGCAATTGTCTCCAGGTAGCTGTAGGTGCACACTGTGCAGAGGACACACTACACTAACTGTAAATACTGTAGCTGCCTGCCTGTGGTATTAATATAGGATCAGAAGAACACCAGCAATTTTATTCAGGTAGCTTTAGGTGCACACTGTGCAGAGGACACAGTACACTAACTGTAAATACTGTAGCTGCCTGCCTGTGGTAATAATATAGGATCAGAAGAACACCACCAATTTTATTCAGGTAGCTTTAGGGGCACACTGTGCACAGGACACAGTACACTAACTGTAAATACTGTAGCAGCCTGCCTGTGGTATTAATATAGGATCATAAGAACACCACCAATTTTATTCAGGTAGCTTTAGGTGCACACTGTGCAGGGGACACAGTACACTAACTGTAAATACTGTAGCTGCCTGCCTGTGGTATTAATATAGGATCAGAAGAACACCACCAATTTTATTCAGGTAGCTTTAGGTGCACACTGTGCAGATGACACAGTACACTAACTGTAAATACTGTAGCTGCCTGCCTGTGGTATTAATAGGATCAGAACAACACCACTCATTTTCTTCAGGTAGCTTTAGGTGCAACTGTGCAAAGGACAAAGTACACTAACTGTAAATACTGTAGCTGCCTGCCTGTGGTATTAATAGGAGCAGAACAACAGCAATTGTCTCCAGGTAGCTTTAGGTGCACACTGTGCAGAGGATGCACTACACTAACTGTAAATACTGTAGCTGCCTGCCTGTGGTATTAATATAGGATCAGAAGAACTCCACCAATTTTCTTCAGGTAGCTTTAGGTGCACACTGTGCAGAGGACGCAATACGCTAACTAAATACTGTAGCTGCCTGCCTGTGGTATTAATAAAGGATCAGAAGAACACCACTAATTTTCTTCAGGTAGCTTTAGGTGCACACTGTGCAGAGGACACAGTACACTAACTGTAAATACTGTAGCTGCCTGCCTGTGGTATTAATAGGAGCAGAACAACAGCAATTGTCTCCAGGTAGCTTTAGGTGCACACTGTGCAGAGGACGCACTCCACTAACTGTAAATACAGTAGCTGCCTGCCTGTGGTATTAATAGGATCAGAAGAACACCACTAATTTTCTTCAGATAGCTTTAGGTGCACACTGTGCAAAGGACACAGTACACTAACTGTAAATACTATAGCTGCCTTTCTGTGGTATTAATAGGAGCAGAACAACAGCAATTGTGTCCAGGTAGCTTTAGGTGCACACTGTGCAGAGGACACAGTACACTAACTGTAAATACTGTAGCTGCCTGCCTGTGGTATTAATATAGGATCAGAAAAACACCAGCAATTTTCTTCAGGTAGCTTTAGGTGCACACTGTGCAGAGGACGCAATACACTAACTAAACACTGTAGCTGCCTGCCTGTGGTATTAATAAAGGATCAGAAGAACACCACTAATTTTCTTCAGGTAGCTTTAGGTGCACACTGTGCAGAGGACACAGTACACTAACTGTAAATACTGTAGCTGCCTGCCTGTGGTATTAATAGGAGCAGAACAACAGCAATTGTCTCCAGGTAGCTTTAGGTGCACACTGTGCAGAGGACGCACTCCACTAACTGTAAATACAGTAGCTGCCTGCCTGTGGTATTAATAGGATCAGAAGAACACCATTAATTTTCTTCAGATAGCTTTAGGTGCACACTGTGCAAAGGACACAGTACACTAACTGTAAATACTGTAGCTGCCGTTCTGTGGTATTAATAGGAGCAGAACAACAGCAATTGTCTCCAGGTAGCTTTAGGTGCACACTGTGCAGAGGACACAGTACACTAACTGTAAATACTGTAGCTGCCTGCCTGTGGTATTAATATAGGATCAGAAAAACACCAGCAATTTTATTCAGGTAGCTTTAAGTGCACACTGTGCAGAGGACACAGTACACTAACTGTAAATACTGTAGCTGCCTGCTTGTGGTATTAATAGGAGCAGAACAACAGCAATTGTCTCCAGGTAGCTTTAGGTGCACACTGTGCAGTGGACACAGTACGCTAACTGTGAATACTGTAGCTGCCTGTCTGTGGTATTAATATAGGTTTAGAAGAACACCACCAATTTTATTCAGGTAGCTTTAGGTGCACACTGTGCAGAGGACACAGTACACTAACTGTAAATACTGTAGCTGCCTGCCTGTGGTATTAATATAGGATCAGAAGAACACCACCAATTTTCTTCAGGTAGCTTTAGGTGCACACTGTGCAGAGGACGCAATACACTAACTGTAAATACTGTAGCTGCCTGCTTGTGGTATTAATAGGATCAGAAGAACACCACTAATTTTCTTCAGGTAGCTTTAGGTGCACACTGTGCAGAGGACACAGTACACTAACTGTAAATACTGTAGCTGCCTGCTTGTGGTATTAATAGGATCAGAAGAACACCACTAATTTTCTTCAGGTAGCTTTAGGTGCACACTGTGCAGAGGACACAGTACACTAACTGTAAATACTGTAGCTGCCTTCCTGTGGTATCAATAGGAGCAGAACAACAGCGATTGTCTCCAGGTAGCTTTAGGTGCACACTGTGCAGAGGACGCACTACACTAACTGTAAATATAGCTGCCTGCCTGTGGTATTAATAGGATCAGAAGAACACAACTAATTTTCTTCAGGTAGCTTTAGGTGCACACTGTGCAGAGGACACAGTACACTAACTGTAAATACTGTAGCTGCCTTCCTGTGGTATTAATAGGAGCAGAACAACAGCAATTGTCTCCAGGTAGCTTTAGGTGCACACTGTGCAGAGGACACAGTACACTAACTGTAAATACTGTAGCTGCCTGCCTGTGGTATTAATAGGATCAGAAGAACACCACTCATTTTCTTCAGGTAGCTTTAGGTGCACACTGTGCAGAGGACACAGTACACTAACTGTAAATACTGTAGCAGCCTGCCTGTGGTATTAATAGGAGCAGAACAACAGCAATTGTCTCCAGGTAGCTTTAGGTGCACACTGTGCAGAGGACGCACTCCACTAACTGTAAATACAGTATCTGCCTGCCTGTGGTATTAATAGGATCAGAAGAACACCACTAATTTTCTTCAAGTAGCTTTAGGTGCACACTGTGCAGAGGACACAGTACACTAACTGTAAATTCTGTAGGTGAGCAGAAACTAAAGGCTGTTAGGCCTAAAGAAAAATGGGGAGGGGGGGGGATCTTCCCCAGGGACTTTTAAGGTGCTATTTAATAGACAGTATATTCAAAAAAATTTTTATACAATTATATAGAATAAAATTAATATTTATTAATATTGAATCACATTAAAATATTCATGTCATACTTCAGGAGTAAGACATGTAGATAAGAACATTAAGACATAAACAGTGTCACCCAAAGGAATTTCTCGGTTATATCACAATTGAACCGTGCAACAAAAAGCAACTATTCAAAAGATGCCAAAACAATCTGCCGTTCTCGACATGTTTCGCTCTGAATGTGAGCTTCTTCAGGAGTTTAAAGGCAATGATTGTGACGGACTCAGGCTGTAGCGCATTGATCTGGCATAGACTATTTCAATGGATTGGTAATACTGCTGCTAGTTTCGAACCGGAAAGTTCTCACATATGAGAGGTATCAAGTGCCATACTGTGACCACAGGGGAATACAAAGTCTACAAAGCGGCCCTGATACATAAAAGTATATCGGCAAATGATGTCATATAGATGGAAATAGGCATCATAAATGAATAAAATAGATGAAAGAATTCCACTGATAGCTGCAGGGATAAGCGATCGCCAGCAGAAATATTTTTTCACAGGTAATGGTCCGGCATACAAGCTGAGGAGAGCATCCCGCTGCCTCTGTAGGATCGCACCGGTGTAAATTCTGTAGCTGCCTTCCTGTGGTATTAATAGGAGCAGAACAACAGCAATTGTCTCCAGGTAGCTTTAGGTGCACACTGTGCAGAGGACGCACTACACTAACTGTAAATACTGTAGCTGCCTGCCTGTGGTATTAATATAATCAGAAGAACACCACTAATTTTCTTCAGGTAGCTTTAGGTGCACACTGTGCAGGGGACGCACTACACTAAATTGTAAATACTGCAGCTGCCTGCGGTACTGTACTAATAGGATCAGAAGAACACCACTAATTTTCTTCAGGTAGCTTTAGGTGCACACTGTGCAGAGAACGCACTACACTAACTTGTAAATACTGCATCTGCCTTTGGTACTGTACTAATAGGATCAGAAGAACACCACTAATTTTGTTTAGGTAGCTTTAGGTTCACACTGTGGAGAGGACGTACTAAACTAACTTGTAAATACTGCAGCTGTCTGCGGTACTATACTAATAGGATCAGAAGAACACCACTAATTTTCTTCAGGTAGCTTTAGGTGCACACTGTGCAGAGGACACACTACACTATCTGTAAATACTGTAGCTAATAGGACTTATAGGATCAGAAGAACACCAGCCATTTTCTTCAGGTACTATAAAAACACCTGCCTGCCTGTCAGTAGTAGGAAAAGAATAACAGGAACGGATCTAGCTAAACTGAATATAGTGTATATATGTATATATGTATATATATATATATATATATATATATATATATATATATATATATATATATATATATATATATACACAAGACCTAATATATATACAAGACCTAGGATGTGTATATATATATATACACAATACACTGTAATTGCAGCTAACTGACTCACCTGCCTACTCTATCTAACTTAAATCAAATGACACTGTCTCCCTGTCTATCTATCTCTCTCTCAACACCGGAACACACTACACAAGGCCGCCGTGCAGGTGGCCTTATATAGTGTGGGGCCTGTGCTAAACCCCCTGAGCCATAATTGGCCAAAGACACCCTGGCTTTGGCCAATTACGGCTCTCTGTACAGATGGCGCTGTGATTGGCCAAGCATGCGGGTCATAGTGCATGCTTGGCCAATCATCAGCAAGCAATGCACTGCGATGTCGCGCCACTCGAATTTGGCACGAGCGGCCCATATTGTTTGTAATTCTGTGAATAACCGAACACACAATGTTCGAGTCGAATCAGTGGGTGTTATGTCCCTGAGATACCCAGATCTCATTAAAATAGTGAGAGAAAAAGAGGCCTTGTTTGCCGACAAGCAAGCAGCTGCTCGTCCAGCTTCTACGTCCTTAGTAGAAGTCAGGTCTGTGGGGCCTATGGAGCAGAACTCGGAAATAGTCGCCCTAAAATCTCAAATGGCACAAGTGATGGAGATAATGAGTTTGTTGATGACAAAAATCACCAAGACGACCCAAGAAGGTATTGCAGAGACAAGAGTGCCACAAATTTCATCTACTACCTTGAGTCAGAGGCTAATGGGCAATTAAATTTGCTTTGTGGAGGGGCCGGATATTATCGACGAGTATGTCCAAGTCCAGCAAAACCTGAGGTACAGAGCCAAAAGCTGGTGGAAAACTACAGAGGGCACTGGTGAAGGAGTCAACTGGGTGCCCTGTTACATCAGTTAGCTCCAAAGAACCCAACGACATAAAGAGACTAAGACAGAAGTCCAAACCCCCAGGGAAGGCTCCCATTGTTGCCCCTGAGCGACCAATGTCCCAATCCCTTTGACCCGGACTACCCGGCATCGGGGATTCAATGCACACCAGACCCTCAGGGCCCAAAAGAAGAGAAAGCTGGACCAGAACCTCTGCAAGAAAGGAGAGCAATTACAAGCCACCAAACAAGCCAAGCCTGCCACTTCTTATATATTCTCTCTCAAGTTAGTGGGACCTTCTCCCAATGTCTCCATCCAGGTGGAGGGAATCTACACCAAGGGCCTCCTGGATACTGGGGCCCAAGTGACCCTACTCTACAGAGACTTCTACGACAAGCATCTCAAACACTTGCCACTATGGAAGTTAGAAGAGTTGGAGATATGAGGTATCGGGACACAGAATTTCCCCTATGATGGGTACCTACCCATCAAACTGACCTTTGACCCCTCTGTGGCTGGGAAGGCTGAGACATTTGATATTTTGGCAGTGGTCTGTCCTCGTCCACCAGGGGCTAGTGTAAGTTCCCTCATCAGCGGGACTAATAGTGACCTTGTCAGAAGACTGTTAAGACCTCTTGCCCAAAGGAAGGGCACCTCAACTCCAAGTATACATCCTATGCTGAGACCTGCCTATAAGTGTTTGGTGCAAGATCAGAAGGCCCCTGCTGAAGGAGTGGGAAAGATCTGGTGCTTGGACCGGAATGAGAAGGTGTTACAGCCCGGTAAGGTAGCTTGTTTGAGAGCATCCGTCAAGCTGAATTGGGAGCAACCAGGCCCTTTCCTTGTCCTTGAAGTGGACGGTCAGAAAGAAGAGATGGGGTTGGCCCTACAGAGAAGTCACAGAAAGGTTTCAGTTAGTGTTCGTAACACAACAGCCTCACCTGTGAAGATGACAGCTCGGATGTTACTGGGGCAAGTAAACCCAGCCACCCCAGTCTCCCCATGTGATTTGGGGTGTGGTAGAGGTGATAAAATCCCTGTAGAAGAATTCTACCCAAAGAACACCCCTCTCACACCTGCCTGGATGGAAAGGGCCAAGACTCAGCTCCTAGGAGGGCGAGCTGCTTTCTCAAAGAGTGACTTTGACATTGCGCCAAAAGTGCCCAACACCGGATCCGCCTGGAGGAAGACAAGCCTTTCAGAGAAAGTCAGAAGGATTCCTTTGGGAGACTTGGAAGACCTGCAAGAACAGTTGGCCGAGCTGAAGAGAACAGGAGTTATCCGAGAGTCTCAGAGTCCATATGCCTCCCCAATAGTTGTAGTAAGGAAAGAGAATGGGTCGTTGCGGTTGTGTATCGACTACAGGACACTGAACCGAAGGACCATTCCTGACCAATATACCACACCAAGGATAGAAGATGCCCTACAGAGCCTGTCAGGGGCGAAGTGGTTCAGATCTAGAATAGCTCGCCCACTCAATGAGCTGTTGAAGAATGAAGAAGAAGACAATCCAGATCCAGTTAAGCCTGTGAAACCAGGAGTAGGTCCCAGGAAATTCAAGGAGTCCATCCAAGAGCAGTGAACTGCCCAGTGTGAAGAGGCTTTCAGACAACTGAAATGGAGCCTTACAACTTCTCAAGTCTTGGCCTATGCAGATCCAGCTAAGCCATACAAACTGCACGTAGATGCCAGCCATGATGGGTTGGGCGGAGTGCTGTACCAGGAGCATGAAAGACACTTAAGGCCTGTTGTGTAATGTAAGTCGGAGCCTGGCACCTGCTGGGAGGAACTAATCCACCCACAAGCTTGAATTCATGGCCTTGAAGTGGGCAGTGGTGGACAAACTGAGAGACTACTTATATGGCGCAGAATTTGTCATCAAGACAGACAACAGCAATTGTCTCCAGGTAGCTTTAGGTGCACACTGTGCAGAGGACACAGTACACTAACTGTAAATACTGTAGCTGCCTGCCTGTGGTATTAATATAGGATCAGAAGAACACCACCAATTTTATTCAGGTAGCTTTAGGGGCACACTGTGCAGAGGACACAGTACACTAACTGTAAATACTGTAGCAGCCTGCCTGTGGTATTAATATAGGATCATAAGAATACCACCAATTTTATTCAGTTAGCTTTAGGTGCACACTGTGCAGGGGACACAGTACACTAACTGTAAGTACTGTAGCTGCCTGCCTGTGGTATTATTATAGGATCAGAAGAACACCACCAATTTTCTTCAGGTAGCTTTAGGTGCACACTATGCAGAGGACACAGTACACTAACTAAATACTGTAGCTGAATGCCTGTGGTATTAATATAGGATCAGAAGAACACCACCAATTTTATTCAGGTAGCTTTAGGTGCACACTGTGCAGAGGACACAGTACACTAACAGTAAATACTGTAGCTGCCTGCCTGTGGTATTAATAGGATCAGAAGAACACCACTAATTTTCTTCAGGTAGCTTTAGGTGCACACTGTGCAGAGGACACAGTACACTAACTGTAAATAATGTAGCTGCCTTTCTGTGGTATTAATAGGAGCAGAACAACAGCAATTGTCTCCAGGTAGCTTTAGGTGCACATTGTGCAGAGGACACAGTACACTAACTGTAAATACTGTAGCTGCCTGCCTGTGGTATTAATATAGGATCAGAAGAAAACCACCAATTTTATTCAGGTAGCTTTAGGTGCACACTGTGCAGAGGACACAGTACACTAACTGTAATTACTGTAGCTGCCTGCCTGTGGTATTTATAGGAGCAGAACAACAGCAATTGTCTCCAGGTAGCTTTAGGTGCACACTGTGCAGAGGACACAGTACACTAACTATAAATACTGTAGCTGCCTGCCTGTGGTATTACTATAGGATCAGAAGAACACCACCAATTTTATTCAGGTAGCTTTAGGTGCACACTGTGCAGAGGACACAGTACACTAACTGTAAATACTGTAGCTGCCTGACTGTGGTATTAATATAGGATCAGAAGAACACCATCAATTTTCTTCAGGTAGCTTTAGGTGCACACTGTGCAGAGGACGCAATACACTAACTAAATATTGTAGCTGCCTGCCTGTGGTATTAATACAGGATCAGAAGAACACCACCTTTTTTATTCAGGTAGCTTTAGGTGCACACTGTGCAGTGGACACAGTACACTAACTGTAAATACTGTAGCTGCCTGCTTGTGGTATTAATAGGATCAGAAGAACACCACTAATTTTCTTCAGGTAGCTTTAGGTGCACACTGTGCTGAGGACACATTACACTAACTGTAAATACTGTAGCTGCCTTCCTGTGGTATTAATAGGAGCAGAACAACAGCTATTGCCTCGAGGTAGCTTTAGGTGCACACTGTGCAGAGGACGCACTACACTAACTGTAAATATAGCTGCCTGCCTGTGGAATTAATAGAATCAGAAGAACACCACTAATTTTCTTCAGGTAGCTTTAGGTGCACACTGTGCAGAGGACACAGTACACTAACTGTAAATACTGTAGCTGACTTCCTGTGGTATTAATAGGAGCAGAACAACAGCAATTGTCTCCAGGTACTGTAGCTTTAGATGCACACTGTGCAGAGGACACAGTGCATTAACTGTAAATACTGTAGCTACCTGCCTGTGGTATTAATAGGATCAGAAGAACACCACTAATTTTCTTGAGGTAGCTTTAGGTGCACACTGTGCAGAGGACACAGTACACTAACTGTAAATACTGTAGCTGCCTGCCTGTGGTATTAATAGGAACAGAACAACAGCAATTGTCTCCAGGTAGCCTAAGGTGCACACTGTGCAGAGGACGCACTACACTAACTGTAAATACTGTAGCTGCCTGCCTGTGGTATTAATAGGATCAGAAGAACACCACTAATTTTCTTCAGGTAGCTTTAGGTGCACACTGTGCAGGGGACGCACTACATTAAATTGTAAATACTGCAGCTGCCTGTGGTAATGTACTAATGGGATCAGAAGAACACCACTAATTTTCTTCAGGTAGCTTTAGGTGCACACTGTGCAGAGGACGCACTACACTAAATTGTAAATACTGCAGCTGCCTGCGGTACTGTACTAATAGGATCAGAAGAACACCACTAATTTTCTTCGGGTAGCTTTAGGTGCACACTGTGCAGAGGACGCACTACACTAACTTGTAAATACTGCAGCTGCCTGCGGTACTGTACTAATAGGATCAGAAGAACACCACTAATTTTCTTCAGGTAGCTTTAGGTGCACACTGTGCAGAGGACACAGTACACTAACTGTAAATACTGTAGCTGCCTTCCTGTGGTATTAATAGGAGCAGAACAACAGCAATTGTCTCCAGGTAGCTTTAGGTGCACACTGTGCAGAGGATGCACTACACTAACTGTAAATACTGTAGCTGCCTGCCTGTGGTATTTATAGGATCAGAAGAACACCAATAATTTTCTTCAGGTAGCTTTAGGTGCACACTGTGCAGGGGACGCACTACACTAAATTGTAAATACTGCAGCTGCCTGTGGTACTGTACTAATAGGATCATAAGAACACCACTAATTTTCTTCAGGTAGCTTTAGGTGCACACTGTGCAGGGGACGCACTACACTAAATTTTAAATACTGCAGCTGCCTTTGGTACTGTACTAATAGGATCAGAAGAACACCACTAATTTTCTTCAGGTAGCTTTAGGTGCACACTGTGCAGAGGACGCACTACACTAACTTGTAAATACTGCAGCTGCCTGCAGTACTGTACTAATAGGATCAGAAGAACACCACTAATTTTCTTCAGGTAGCTTTAGGTGCACACTGTGCAGAGGACACAGTACACTAACTGTAAATACTGTAGCTGCCTGCCTGTGGTATTAATAGGAGCAGAACAACAGCAATTGTCTCCAGGTAGCTTTAGGTGCACACTGTGCAGAGGACGCACTACTCTAACTGTAAATACAGTAGCTGCCTGCCTGTGGTATTAATAGGATCAGAAGAACATCACTAATTTTCTTCAGGTAGCTTTAGGTGCACACTGTGCAGAGGACACAGTACACTAACTGTAAATACTGTAGCTGCCTTCCTGTGGTATTAATAGGAGCAGAACAACAGCAATTGTCTCCAGGTAGCTTTTAGGTGCACACTGTGCAAAGGATGCACTACACTAACTGTAAATACTGTAGCTGCCTGCCTGTGGTATTAATAGGATCAGAAGAACACCACTAATTTTCTTCAGGTAGCTTTAGGTGCACACTGTGCAGGGGACGCACTACACTAAATTGTAAATACTGCAGCTGCCTGTGGTACTGTACTAATAGGATCCGAAGAACACCACTAATTCTCTTCAGGTAGCTTTAGGTGCACACTGTGCAGAGGACGCACTACACTAACTTGCAAATACTGCAGATGCCTGCAGTACTGTACTAATAGGATCAGAAGAACACCACTAATTTTCTTCAGGTAGCTTTAGGTGCACACTGTGCAGAGGACACAGTACACTAACTGTAAATACTGTAGCTGCCTGCCTGTGGTATTAATAGGAGCAGAACAACAGCAATTGTCTCCAGGTAGCTTTAGGTGCACACTGTGCAGAGGATGCACTGCACTAACTGTAAATACAGTAGCTGCCTGCCTGTGTTATTAATAGGATCAGAAGAACACCACTAATTTTCTTCAGGTAGCTTTAGGTGCACACTGTGCAGAGGACACAGTACACTAACTGTAAATACTGTAGCTGCCTTCCTGTGGTATTAATAGGAGCAGAACAACAGCAATTGTCTCCAGGTAGCTTTAGGTGCACACTGTGCAGAGGATGCACTACACTAACTGTAAATACTGTAGCTCCCTGCCTGTGGTATTAATAGGATCAGAAGAACACCACTAATTTTCTTCAGGTAGCTTTAGGTGCACACTGTGCAGGGGACGCACTAAACTAACTTTTAAATACTGCAGCTGCCTGCGGTACTATACTAATAGGATCAGAAGAACACCACTAATTTTCTTCAGGTAGCTTTAGGTGCACACTGTGCAGAGAACGCACTACACTAACTTGTAAATACTGCAGCTGCCTGTGGTACTGTACTAATAGGATCAGAAGAACACCACTAATTTTCTTCAGGTAGCTTTAGGTGCACACTGTGCAGAGGATGCACTAAACTAACTTTTAAATACTGCAGCTGCCTGCGGTACTATACTAATAGGATCAACAGAACACCAATAATTTTCTTCAGGTAGCTTTAGGTGCACACTGTGCAGAGGACACACTACACTAACTTGTAAATACTGCAGCTGCCTGCGGTACTGTACTAATAGGATCAGAAGAACACCACTAATTTTCTTCAGGTAGCTTTAGGTGCACACTGTGCAGAGGACACAGTACACTAACTGTAAATACTGTAGCTGCCTTCCTGTGGTATTAATAGGAGCAGAACAACAGCAATTGTCTCCAGGTAGCTTTAGGTGCACACTGTGCAGAGGATGCACTACACTAACTGTAAATACTGTAGCTGCCTGCCTGTGGTATTAATAGGATCAGAAGAACACCACTAATTTTCTTCAGGTAGCTTTAGGTGCACACTGTGCAGAGGACACAGTACACTAACTGTAAATACTGTAGCTACCTTCCTGTGGTATTAATAGGAGCAGAACAACAGCAATTGTCTCCAGGTAGCTTTAGGTGCACACTGTGCAGAGGATGCACTACACTAACTGTAAATACTGTAGCTGCTTGCCTGTGGTATTAATAGGATCAGAAGAACACCACTAATTTTCTTCAGGTGGCTTTAGGTGCACACTGTGCAGGGGACGCACTACACTAAATTGTAAATACTGCAGCTGCCTGTGGTACTGTACTAATAGGATCCGAAGAACACCACTAATTTTCTTCAGGTAGCTTTAGGTGCACACTGTGCAGGGGACGCACTACACTAAATTTTAAATACTGCAGCTGCCTTTGGTACTGTACTAATAGGATCAGAAGAACACCACTAATTTTCTTCAGGTAGCTTTAGGTGCACACTGTGCAGAGGACGCACTACACTAACTTGTAAATACTGCAGCTGCCTGCAGTACTGTACTAATAGGATCAACAGTACACCACTAATTTTCTTCAGGTAGCTTTAGGTGCACACTGTGCAGAGGACACACTACACTAACTTGTAAATACTGTAGCTGCCTTCCTGTGGTATTAATAGGAGCAGAACAACAGCAATTGTCTCCAGGTAGCTTTAGGTGCACACTGTGCAAAGGATGCACTACACTAACTGTAAATACTGTAGCTGCCTGCCTGTGGTATTAATAGGATCAGAAGAACACCACTAATTTTCTTCAGGTAGCTTTAGGTGCACACTGTGCAGGGGACGCACTAAACTAACTTTTAAATACTGCAGCTGCCTGCGGTACTATACTAATAGGATCAGAAGAACACCACTAATTTTCTTCAGGTAGCTTTAGGTGCACACTGTGCAGAGGACGCACTACACTAACTTGTAAATACTGCAGCTGCCTGTGGTACTGTACTAATAGGATCAGAAGAACACCACTAATTTTCTTCAGGTAGCTTTAGGTGCACACTGTGCAGAGGATGCACTAAACTAATTTTTAAATACTGCAGCTGCCTGCGGTACTATACTAATAGGATCAACAGAACACCACTAATTTTCTTCAGGTAGCTTTAGGTGCACACTGTGCAGAGGACACACTACACTAACTTGTAAATACTGCAGCTGCCTGCGGTACTGTACTAATAGGATCAGAAGAACACCACTAATTTTCTTCAGGTAGCTTTAGGTGCACACTGTGCAGAGAACACAGTACACTAACTGTAAATACTGTAGCTGCCTTCCTGTGGTATTAATAGGAGCAGAACAACAGCAATTGTCTCCAGGTAGCTTTAGGTGCACACTGTGCAGAGGATGCACTACACTAACTGTAAATACTGTAGCTGCCTGCCTGTGGTATTAATAGGATCAGAAGAACACCACTAATTTTTTTCAGGTAGCTTTAGGTGCACACTGTGCAGGGGACGCACTAAACTAACTTTTAAATACTGCAGCTGCCTGCGGTACTGTACTAATAGGATCAGAAGAACACCACTAATTTTCTTCAGGTAGCTTTAGGTGCACACTGTGCAGAGGACGCACTACACTAACTTGTAAATACTGCAGCTGCCTGCAGTACTGTACTAATAGGATCAGAAGGACACTAATTTTCAGGTAGCTTTAGGTGCACACTGTGCAGAGGACGCACTACACTAACTGTAAATACTGTAGCTAATAGGACTAATAGGATCAGAAGAACACCAGCCATTTTCTTCAGGTAGCTGTAAATACTATAAAAACACCTGCCTGCCTGTCAGTAGTAGGAAGAGAATAACAGGAACGGATCTAGCTAAACTGAATACAGTGTATATATGTATATATATATATATATATATATATATATATATATATATATATATATATATATATATATATATATATATATATATATATACAAGACCTAATATATATACAAGACCTAGGATGTGTATATATATATATACACAATACACTGTAAGTGCAGCTAACTGACTCGCCTGCCTACTCCATCTAACTTAAATCAAATGACACTGTCTCCCTGTCTATCTATCCCTCTCTCAACGCCAGAGCACACTACACAAGGCCGCCGTGCAGGCGGCCTTATATAGTGCGGGGCGTGTACTAAACCCCCTGAGCCATAATTGGCCAAAGCCACCCTGGCTTTGGCCAATTACGGCTCTCTGTACAGCCGGCGCTGTGATTGGCCAAGCATGCGGGTCATAGTACATGCTTGGCCAATCATCAGCAGGAATGCACTGCGATGTCGCGCCACTCGAATTTGGCACGAACTGCCCATATCGTTTGTAATTCGGCGAATGACCGAACACACGATGTTCGAGTCGAATCAGTGGGTGTTATGTCCCTGAAATACCCGGATCTCATTAAAATAGTGAGAGAAGAAGAGGCCTTGTTTGCTGACAAGCAAGCAGCTGCTCGTCCAGCTTCTACATCCTTAGTAGAAGTCAGGTCTGTGGGGCCTATGGAGCAGAACTCGGAAATAGTCGCCCTAAAATCTCAAATGGCACAAGTGATGGAGATGATGAGTTTGTTGATGACAAAAATCACCAAGACGACCCAAGAAGGTGGTGTAGAGACAAGAGTGCCACAAATTTCATCTACTACCTTGAGTCAGAGGCTAATGGGCAATGAAATTTGCTTTGTGGAGGGGCCGGACACTATCGACGAGTATGTCCAAGTCCAGCAAAACCTGAGGTACAGAGCCAAAAGCTGGTGGAAAACTACAGAGGGCACCGGTGAAGGAGTCAACCGGGTGCCCTGTTACATCAGTTAGCGCCAAAGAACCCAACGACATAAAGAGACTAAGACAGAAGTCCAAACCCTCAGGGAAGACTCCCATTGATGCTCCTGAGCGACCCAATGTCCCACTCCCTTTGTCCTGGACTACCCGGCATCGGGGATTCAATGCACACTAGACCCTAAGGGCCCAAAAGAAGAGAAAGCTGGACCAGAACCTCTGCAAGAAAGGAGAGCAATTACAAGCCACCAAACAGGCCAAGCCTGCCACTTCTTATAAATTCCCTCCCAAATTACTGGGACCTTCTCCCGATGTCTCCATCCAGGTGGAGGGAATCTACACCAAGGGCCTCCTGGATACTGGGGCCCAAGTGACCCTACTCTACAGAGACTTCTACGACAAGCATCTCAAACACTTGCCACTACAGAAGTTAGAAGAGTTGGAGATATGGGGTATCAGGACTCAGAATTTCCCCTATGATGGGTACCTACCCATCAAACTGACCTTTGACCCCTCTGTGGCTGGGAAGGCTGAGACGTTTGATACTTTGGCAGTGGTCTGTCCTCATCTACCAGGGGCTAGTAGAAGTTCCCTCATCATCGGGACTAATACTGACCTTCTCAGAAGACTGTTAACACCTCTTGCCCAAAGGAAGGGCGCTTCAACTCTAAGTATACATCCTGTGCTGAGACCTGCCTATCAGCGTTTGGTGCAAAAACAGAAGGCCCCTGCTGAAGGAGTGGGAAAGATCTGGCGCTTGGACTGGAATGAGAAGGTGTTACAGCCCGGCGAGGTAGCTTGTTTGAGAGCATCCGTCAAGCTGAATTGGGAGCAACCAGGCCCTTTCCTTGTCCTTGAAGCGGACGGTCAGAAAGAAGGGATGGGGTTGGCCCTACAGAGAAGTCACAGAAAGGTTTCAGTTAGTGTTCATAACACAACAGCCTCACCTGTGAAGATGCCAGCTCGGATGTTACTGGGGCAAGTAAACCCAGCCACCCCCGTCTCCCCATGTGATTTGGGGTGTGGTAGAGGTGATAAAATCCCTGTAGAAGAATTCTACCCCCTCTCACACCTGCCTGGATGGAAAGGGCCAAGACTCAGCTCCTAAGAGGGAGAGCTGCTTTCTCAAAGAGTGAGTTTGACATTTCGCCAAAAGTGCCCAACACTGGATCCGCCTGGAGGAAGACAAGCCTTTCAGAGAAAGTCAGAAGGATTCCTTTGGGGGACTTGGAAGACCTGCAAGAACAGTTGGCTGAGCTGAAGACAACAGGAGTTATCCGATAGTCTCAGAGTCCATATGCCTCCCCAATAGTTGTAGTAAGGAAAGAGAATGGGTCGTTGCGGTTGTGTATCGACTACAGGACACTGAACCGAAGGACCATTCCTGACCAATATACCACACCCAGGATAGAAGATGCCCTACAGAGCCTGTCAGGGGCGAAGTGGTTCAGATCTAGAATAGCTCGCCCACTCAATGAGCTGTTGAAGAATGAAGAAGAAGACAATCCAGATCCAGTTAAGCCTGTGAAACCAGCAGTAGGGCCCAGGAAACCCAAGGAGTCCATCCAAGAGCAGTGAACTGCCCAGTGTGAAGAGGCTTTCAGACAACTGAAGTGGAGCCTTACAACTGCTCCAGTCTTGGCCTATGCAGATCCAGCTAAGCCATACAAACTGCACGTAGATGCCAGCCATGATGGGTTGGGCTGAGTGCTGTACCAGGAGCATGAAAGACACTTAAGGCCTGTTGTGTAATGTGAGTTGGAGCCTGGCACCTGCTGGGAGGAACTACCCCACCCACAAGCTTGAATTCCTGGCCTAGAAGTGGGCAGTGGTGGACAAACTGAGAGACTACTTATATGGCGCAGAATTTGTCATCAAGACAGACAACAACCCTCTCACATATCTGCTCACTACTGCAAAGCTGGATGCCACAGGCCATAGATGGTTGGCCGCCCTATCAGGTTTCACCTTCAGTTTGAAGTACTGTGAACAAGGATGCAGATGCTTTGTCGAGAAGACCCCATTGTTCCTGAGACTCCCCAGAGGAGTGGACCCAGTTTACCCCTGATGGAGTGAGGGCACTTTGTGAAGGGGCAGAACAACAAGCAAGAGGTGGAGCCAGAGATGAGGAAATTGAAGTGTCCGCTGCTGGAGTTCCCAGAAGCTACTGTAACGTCACCCAAGTCAGGGATGAAGGTCTGCCAAAGCTATCCAAGAAGGATTTGGGAAGAGATCAGCTGGAAGACCCTCTCTGTGGCCTGGCATTGAAGGCCTTAGAGAGCCAGCGCCCTGAACTGCTTCTCACTAACTCTCCAAAGGAAGCCTGCTTACTGCACAAGGAGTGGGATAGGTTACAGCTACAACAATGGGTGGTCTAACGAAGGGGCCCCTCTGAAGACCCTGAAGAGAAATGGCAGTTGTTCTTACCAGAGAAACATAGAGAGAAGGTGTTGATTGCTTTACACAATCACCATGGCCATTTAGGGTCCGAGAGGACTTTTCGACTGGAGAGAGACAGATTCTATTGGCCTCGCATGCGGACTAAAGTCAAGGGTTACTGCCATTCTTGCCTTAGATGTATTCAAAGAAAGACTTTACCTCAACAAGCCACTCAATGGGTCACCTGGAGAGTCAAGGACCATTGGATCTGGTGTGCATTGATTTTCTGTGTTTGGAGTCTGATCTGAGTGGACAGGGAAATGTCCTGGTGATAACTGATCACTTCACCTGTTATGCCCAGGCATTTCCCACAAAGGATCAGCAGGCATCCACGGTGGCTAAGATCTTGGTAGAGAAGTTCTTTGTACATTATGGTCTGCCCCAGCGTATCCACTCTGATCAAGGAAGAGACTTTGAGAGCAGCCTTATTAGGAGACTTTTAGACTTACTGGGGATCAAGATGTCTAGAACCACTCCATACCATCCTCAAGGAGATCCTCAACTGGAGAGATTCAACAGAACCCTTTTGAATATGCTGGGAACCCTAACTTCGGAACAAAAGCAACATTGGAGTAAACATATAGCGGCCATTGTACACGCTTACAACAGCACTGCCAATGATGCCACCGGATAATCTCCCTATCATTTGATGTTTGGGCGAGAGGCCAGGCTACCAGTAGACCTAGCTTTTGGCACATCCCCGGACCATACCCCAGCAACTTCTCACAGAGGGTATGTGGACCGACTGCGGAGAAACCTGAAGAATCTCTATGAAAAGGCCAAAGCTGTGTCAGATGCCCAAGGACGGAGGAATAAAAGAAGTTTCAACCTCAGAGTGCGAGTACAGAACCTACAACCAGGCGATAGAGTACTACTGAGGAATCTAGGTGTGCCTGGGAAACACAAGTTGGCTGATCGCTGGAGGTCACAGCCCTATGTTATCTGCAAACAACTCCCAGGACTGCTGGTGTACCAGATTTAGCCAGAGGAATGTACAGGCCCACTTAAAACTTGGCATCGTAATCATCTTTTGCCCCTGTCAGAGACAGTACGGGTACCACCACAGCAAGTTTCACTGCCCACATCCACCACTCCTCGGTGATCCCAACCAGCGACTAGATCACAGGTTGTACCTCCTGCTGAAGAAGATGAGGACAGCGAGGATGAGGAAATGGGAATGGATTGGTTGTGGTTGTCTCACACACCAGAGCTTGGTACAACTCCACTCCCTCATTCCACGGTGGCAGATAGTGGAGCTCTTCGACCAGAGGCTCCCAATTTTATACCTCAGGATAGATCTTCAGAAGATCTGAAAGATCCTCAAACTTCCTTGTTAGAAACAGACTCTGAGGACCTTTCTTCCTGCATTGAAGCTGAAATGCAAGAAACCGAAATACAGGAAGCTGAAGTAAATGAACAAGAGGAAGAACGGGATGAAGACGATACCAGTTTGCCTGAGACACCAAAAGAACAGAGAGTGAAGAGAATCATTCACCCACCCAAGAGACTAACCTATGACACCTTGGGTGAATGCTCAGAAGAAATTTGTTTCACTTCAAAAAGGACCCTTGAAGTGCCTGGTGCTTCCACTGCTGATTTGGTGGAGGACAACCCCATCTCACCCCCTGGCACATCTATACAGGATGCTTCAGTGCCAGCAGGTAGACAGAGCAGTCTACCTCATGGCGACAATTGGTGGGAGGCTCCTCTGTCAGTCTTGTGTCATGGTATGAGTCATTTGAGTTTAAACTCTGGTTAGGATAATGCACCTTGTTTATGATCATGTGTACACTAACCCATTTCCTCCGCATGTATACTACAGCATGTAACAGGTCACAAACTTTAACTATCTTTGGGGATCAAAGACTTCAAGTGGGGGGGAGTATGTAACGCAGGGGTTTACCAAAGTCATTACTGGATGGTGTGTTGTTCCTTAGGTGGGGGAATGGCTTCCTCTAGTGGCCGCTACAACTGTGCATTATGGACTGTGTAGTTTAATAAGGAAGTGACTCATCTGTTTAACTCAGGCTGGGAACTACTTACCCACAATGCCCTGTTCAGCTACCCACAATGCCAGGTGACAGAACGGCCTGCTGGGTAGGCCAATAAAAGGGGTAGCGCGGCCATGCTTCCCTCTCTTCTTCCCGGGACGCCATTGGAGACCTGCCTGCAGGGAGAGGTCTGTGTGTGTCCGACAAACTGCGGCCTACAAGGCGCGGAGCAGAATCGGCTTGGCCTCTGAGGAGCTTCGGAGCACAGTCAGTTGGACCAGCGTGCAGATGGACCAGAGAGCCCAGGATTTCTGAAGTTTTCCGGCATCACAGTCATCAGGAAGAGCGATGCGGTGTGACAGAAGAAGACGACAAGAGACTTTTACCTGTGGTTATATAGCATTATAACCCACTTTAGCAAAATTGAGAAGTGCATTGCAACCTAGGGGGAGCCCTTGAGTAGGCGAGATAAATATCTGTATTGTATTACACCTGATGTTGCATTATTAATTTGGTGCGTGTATGCTCTGAGGCGGAAGTGGGAAAGTGCTCAGTGTCAAGGTTTTGCCATACTGAGCATAAATCCCAGTTGCCGCCTGTCTGCATATTCAAAGCAAGTGACCATCATAGTTTTGGGTCTCATACTGGTCACTAGAAGTTCAACATGGCACCTCATGGCAAAGAACTCTCTGAGGATCTGAAAAAAAGAATTGTTGCTATACATAAAGATGCCCTAGGCTATAGGAAGATGGCCAAGACCCTGAAACTGAGCTGCAGTGTGGTGGCCAAGACCATACAGCGGTTTAACAGGACAGGTTCCACTCAGAACAGGCCTCGCCATAGTCAACCAAAGAAGTTGAGTGCACGTGCTCAGCATCATATCCAGAGGTTGTCTTTGGGAAATAGACGTATGAATGCTGCCTGCATTGCTGCAGAGGTTGAAGGGGTGGGGGGGTCAGCCTGTTAGTGCTCAGACCATACGCTGCACACTGCATCAAATTGGTCTGCATGGCCGTTGTCCCAGAAGGAAGCCTCTTCTAAAGATGATGCAAAAGAAAGCCCGCAAACAGTTTGCTGAAGACAAGCAGACTGAGGACATGGATTACTGGAACCATGTCCTGTGGTCTGATGAGACCAAGATGAATTTATTTGGTTCAGATGGTGTCAAGCGTGTGTTGCGGCAACCAGGTGAGGAGTACAAAGAGAAATGTGTCTAGCCTACAGTCAGGGCTGGCCCAAGACATTGTGCTGCCTGGGTCCAAAAATGAAATGGTGCTCCCCCCCCAAAAAAAAAATCACGCCCACCAAAAGCCCCCCCACATCCATTATTTTATGCTATGATAAATAAAACTAAAATGAAATTTATCAGGAAGTCAGATTTTGCACTAAACGCATAAATGTGAACCTAGTTTAAGGGCTAGTGTGGTATATAGACAGGCTAGGGTATACAGACAGACTAGTGTAGAATATGGACAGGCTAGGGTATACAGACAGGCTAAGGTATACAGACAGGCTAGGGTATATATACAGGCTAGTGTATACAGACAGGCTAGTGTATATAGATATGTTAGTGTATACAGACAGGCTAAGGTATATAGACAGGCTAGGGTATATAGACAGGCTTGTGTAGTATATAGACAGGCTAGGGTATATAGACAGGCTAGTTTATATAGACAGGCTAGGGTATATAGACAGGCTAGGATATATAGATAGGCTAGGGTATATGGACAGGCTAGTGTAGTATATAGACAGGCCATGGTATATAGCCAGGCTAGTGTAGTATATATAGACAGGCTAGTGTAGTATATGCAGAGCTTCCTTGTGCTGTGTATGGCCCCTCCCTCTCCCTCCTCCAGTCTGGGCTGTTCCTGTCACCCCTCCGGATCACTCTGTTCAGTAATGGGGTGTCAGTGGAAGATAGAGTGATCTTGGTGCTGGATCTGGGGGTGGGAGCTCCACCGATCAGTATGCTGACTCTCTACACTTCTGCGCCAACCCCCCTTCCATGGCCTGTACTCACCTGGCGCAACCCCTGCTCAGGAGCTTGTGTGAGAAATTTCCTCCCCGCTCTATTATATGGGCGAAGCAAGGAGGAGACCCGCTCTAACACTAATCCCCGGCTTCTGGCTGTCACTGAAGTATCTGGTGCAGACTCAGTGAGTGCCACAGCTGCGACGGCTGTGAGGGACAGCGCTGTGTTAAGCAGCCCGCGACACTCTCACTGAGTCTGTACCCAATGCGGATCGTGTAGGTAGCGGCGGCGGCCCTGCTCTGCCGTCACTCTCAAATTGCCGCCTGGGTCCATTGGATCCACTGGGACCCATGGTAGGGCCGGCCCTGCCTATAGTCAAGCATGGTAGTGGGAGTGTCATGGTCTGGGGCTGTATGAGTGCTGCCGGCACTGGGGAGCTACAGTTCAATGAAGGAACCATGAATGCCAAGATGTACTGTGACATACTGAAGCAGAGCATGATCCCCTCCCTTTGGAGAGTGGGCCGCAGGGCAGTATGCCAACATGATAACAACCCTAAACACACCTCCAAGATGACCACTATCTTGCTAAAGAAGCTGAGGGTAAAGGTGATGGACTGGCCAAGCATGTCTCCAGACCTACCCTATTGAGCATCTTTGGGGCATCCTCAAACGGAAGGTGGAGGAGCGCTAGGTCTCTAACATTCACCAGCTCTGTGATGTCATCATGGAGGAGTTGAAGAGGACTCCAGTGGCAACCTGTGAAGCATAGGTGAACTCCATGCCCAAGAGGGTTAAGGCAGTGCTGGAAAAAAATTGTGACCACACAAAATATTGACACTTTGGGCCCAATTTGGACATTTTCACTTAGAGGTGTTCTCACTTTTGTTGCCAGCGGTTTAGACATTAATGGCCATGTGTTGAGTTATTTTGAAGGGACAGCAAATTTACACTGTTATACAAGCTGTACACTCTCTACTTTACATTCTAGCAAAGTGTTATTTCTTCAGTGTTGTCACATGAAAAGATATAATAAAATATTTACAAAAATGTGAGAGATGTACTCACTTTTGTGAAGTACTGTATATGTAATTATTGGGTTATGCCCCCCTGGCTCACATGGACTGTATGTAGGAGTATGTAGGTGGACACCACAATGTATGGCTAATGTCCCTGCAAATGAAACTTGTTCATGAGAGATAATTGGGATTACTGTAGTACAGAATCTAAATTACCCAAGAGTACTTGGAAGAATAGCGTATTTAGTCCAGACTGGGAATATCACAATGGGATGATGGTAAAATGTATTTAAATGATAAAACTTGTGACAGTAGTAGGTTAGGATCAGGATCTATGTTGTATATTATTGGGTAGATATTTATCAGCTGCAAAGCGTTCCATATCCAGGACTACCACCCTTGTACTGTGAAGTTAATGCAGTCACATAGCACAATAAGGTATTGAATTCCGGTCTTATGGGACCATTTGTAATCCAAAATAGGTATTCATAGCAATGAAACAGTTCACCATCCAAAGGAATATAGATATACTTATCAGTTCCCATGGAGCACCACTGTCCCTCAGTGAAGGGAAAGATCTTCTCTAGCAGGGATTTGCCAGTCCTTAGGTGTCAATAAGGTAACCGAGTGGTCAAAGCAGGAGGTAGGAGATGAAATAGCCTGACCGGTTTCACCTGTCTCTGACGGCTGCTTCAGAGGCTCAACCGAGTACGTACTGCCCTTTGTTAACTAACCCTTTATCCACTTCAAAGGACACATTTGATATGCAGAGAATATGGCCATCTATTTAGGAATGGACAATTTGCCCAGGATATGACTTTTTATAACTAATGCCACATTCAAGAGAAGGTGATGACCTGGCATAATTAATTTTCTCCCCAAGAGAAGAGGTGCTAGTGAGGGGCTGAGTTATACTAAATCTAGGGGATGGGTAAATTGTCCCACCCTGGATGAGATACGCCCAGAGGGAGGAGAGTGGTAAGATAGTTCCACCAATCAGGATGGCCAATGCAAGTCTATGAGAGATAGGGGTATATTAGTTTAAGTCTTAAACAGAGATGGAGGGAGAAAAAGGACCCAACCTCTACAGTGGGTCCCCATACGACATCACTGGTAAATATCAGGACATCTCCTAGCACGTATATGTATACAGGCTTGTCCTATGTATTATCTGTCTTGCTGTAGATTAATGTTTTGAGTATTATACTCTATATTCCTTAATTTAATCCATGCTTTTTTACCCTTTTTCTGCACAATAGATTGCTGTGTATTAGTTTAGGCCTCCTTACTATTTACCAATACATTTTTTATTGTGTTAAAGTTTTCACTCATGGTCAAAGAACTCTCATTAACCCAAATCATATCTGAGAGATATTAAATCTCAAAATATAACTTTTGGGTAACACACAATCTAACAGCTCAATGATCAGACTTGGGGTGTCTCTTAATGCTTTATTTCAAAGTTAAATTTGTTGAGGTGCAGAGAGCTATAGGATATTCCAGAACGCGGTGGAATATTCACAGTCCAATTTAGCAGACACTAGGGAGTGAGCAACACTGGGACCCCAAAAAGGGGGAACGTCCCAATCAAAACAAACAGTGAAACTAATGTTCAAAGGGACAGTCACTATGATCCTAAACTCATGCTTGTACTCACAATGTCCCTGGATACTTGGATGCCTCCATTCAATATCAGCCAGATGTGAATTCCAAGACCAGATACTCAGTGAAATCCCTTGGTATGGCTCCAGCTATTCTCAGGAAATATACTCCCCAGCTCCCCCTGAGCTGGAACCTCAATGAACTCCTGCATACTGCAAACTTTTTTAGCACCTTATCAAGGAGGGTGCTACATATAAATAAATCAATTCATTTTGTTGATGGACTTAACTTAAAGTTGCTTTACAAAAAAAGGGGGGAGAGAAGAAGAGTTCTAGGGACTTTGGGGAAGCCAAGACCTAGTGAGGTCACGTATTTCCATCCCTACGGGACTTTAATTGAAATTATGACCTGGTAAGTCAAAAACAAAGGAATTGGGGAAAGTGGGACTTTAAATAAAGCACTTGGTAGCACATAGATAGTTGAGCAGAACAAGGGAACTTTATTTGATGTACATTGTTGGTAACCATACATATAATGTTAATATCAAAGAAATGGGTAGGCATTGGGGTACATATAGTTAACCATAAACTGGCAATACACATGTCTCAAATGCGATCATTGGTACAAGTTCAGACAAGATAGGAATAAAATGGTACATATGATGATACAAAACCATGAATAAAACCATAACAAAATTCCCAGAGTTCAACCTGAATTGGGTTGGGTATGATTATAGTTAGGAGGTAATGCCTACAGGACCTGAGGCCTCACTTTAGCCTGTAAAGTTTACATAAAAAGTCATACCGAACCCAATTCAGGTTGAAATCTGGGAATTTTGTTATGGTTTTATTCATGGTTTTGTATTATCATATGTACCATTTTATTCCTATCTTGTCTGAACTTATACCAATGATCGCATTTGAGACATGTGTATTGCCAGTTTATGGTTAACTATATATACCCCAATGCCTACCCATTTCTTTGATATTAACATTATACAGTATGTATGGTTACCAACAATGTACATCAAATAAAGTTCCCTTGTTCAGCTCAACTGTCTATGTGCTACCAAGTGCTTCATTTAAAGTCCCACTTTCCCCAATTCCTTTGTTTTTAAAGTTGCTTTAGACAATCCTTAAAGTGTAACTCCACTTTTTTTGAGAAAAAAACATTCCCCTCTAGGTGATCTATGTACAATACAAGGATTTTAACAAACTTTATTGCAGAGTTCTACCTTTTAGTATTCTGAAGAAATCACTGTGTTGGTCTGTGTCCATGTCATACATGCCTCTAATAGGAGTGCTTTCTTAATTATCAACCAGCTGCTTCGCCTACTGGGAGTATCACACCAGAAATTACATTTTTGTTGCATGGGATGCCTGATAGCTGACTTGTGTCTTAGTGTAGACTAGGGATGAGCTGAACACCAGATCCTGCGAACCTGCGAACGGACCGAAAATTTGCGCAAACTTTAGAACCCCCATTGAAGTCTATGGGACTCGAACGTTCAAAATCAAAAGTGCTAAATTTAAAGGCCAATTTGCATAGTATTGTCCTAAAAAGGGTTTGGGGACCCGGGTCCTGCCCCAGGGGACATGTATCAATGCAAAAAAAAGTTTTAAAAATTGCTGTTTTTTCGGGAGCAGTGATTTTAATGATGCTTAAAGTGGAAAAAAAAAGTGAAATGTTTCTTAAAATATCGTACCTGGGGGGTGTATATAGTATGCCTGTAAAGTGGCACATGTTTCCCGTGCTTAGAACAGTCCCTGCACAAAATGACATTTTTAAAGGAATAAAAGTCATTTAAAATTGCTTGCAGCTTTAATGTAATGTCCGGTCCCGGCAATATGGATGAAAATCAGTGAGACAAACAGCATGGGTACCCCCCCCAGTCCATTACCAGGCCCTTTGGGTCTTGTATGGATATTTAGGGGAACCCCGCACCCAAATTTAAAAAAGGAAAGGCGTGGGGCCCCAGGCCCTATGTACTCTGAACAGCAGTATACAGGCGGTGCAAACAAGACAGGGACTGTAGGTTTGTTGTTACGTAGAATCTGCTTGTAATTTTGAACTGGTACATTTTTAAAGTGTAGCTCCAGGCAAAAAATCTATTTTTAAGCTTTTTGGAAAACCTAGGGAAGGGTTATCACCCCTGTGACATTTGTTTTGCTGTATGTGCACCTCTTCAAAAGATTTCACCTCACTTTCTGTCCCAATGACAAATGTTTTTTGACAATTTGGGGTTTTTAGTGAAACAAGGATTGGTGATAAAGCATCAGTGGAGAGGAGACACGTTTTTCCCATATTAACTCTTACAGGAGAGAATTTCCCTTCCTAGGGATAGATTTCATCTCACATCCTGTTGTCTCCTTCCGTTTGCAAGTAGGAATTGTTCGTAAGTTAGATGTTTGAAAGTAGGGGCCTGCCCTATATACTCTGCAGAAATTGCGGCCTTGGGTGTTGGTGTTGCCACAACACTGTAAGTCCTCACAGTTATTCTTGGTGGGAGCTGGAATGGGCCCTGCTGTGAAATATTACATCAAGAATTGTAATTACATGCACCTGTTGAACAGGGGCAGAAAAATTGGGCCTTTGGTGGTGGTGGTGCTGGTGACACAACACTGTAAGTCCTCACAGTTACTCTTGGTGGGTGCAGAAACGGGCCCTGCTGTGAAATATTAGATCAAGAATTGTAATTACATGTCCCTGTTGAACAGGGGCAGAAAAATTGGGCCTTAGGCACTGGTGCCACAACACTGCAACCCCTCACAGATACTCTAGTTGGAGAGCAGGAATGAGCCCTCCTGCAAAATATTGCATCAACAATTGTAATTACACGCCCCTGTTAAACAGGGGCTGAAAAATTGGGCCTTAGGCACTGGTGCTAGTGCCACAACACTGCAACCCCTCACAGATACTCTAGTTGGAGCGCAGGAACAAGCCCTGCTGCAAAGTATTGCATCAAAAATTGTAATTACACGCCCCTGTTGAACAGGGGCTTAAAAATTGGGCCTTAGGCACTGGTGCTGGTGCCACAACACCGCAACCCCTCACAAATACTCTAGTTGAGCGCAGCAACGAACCCTCCTGCAAAATATTGCATCAAAAATTGTAATTACACACCCCTGTTAAACAGGCTGAAAAATTGGGCCTTAGCCACTGGTATCGGCGCCCAGAACCAAAAATATTCTTACAAGCTATCAGCATGTTCATTGAGGAGGAAGAGGATAGTCACTCAGCATAACAGGATAGTCACTTGGCATCGGCATAGGCAGTCTTGAAGGGATCTGACATTTCAAAAAAAATTATTCGGTTACATCAGCATCAGGTGCTTGGTAGCTGGTGGTGATCCAAGACTGATTCATTTTTATGAAGGTCAGTCGATCGACTGAGACGGTGGACAGGCACACCCTGTGATTGGTTACAAAGCCTCCAGCAGCACTGAATATGCGTTCCGAAAGAACGCTGGATGCAGGACAGGCCAGAAGCTCAATTGCATACTGTGCAAGCTCTGGCCAGTGATCCATCCTCAAGACCCAGTAACCCAGAGGATTTTCGGTGGGAAAGGTGTCCAAGTCAGATCTTGCCCCTAGGTATTCCTGCACCATGTAAAACAGATGCTGGCGATGGTTGCTGGAACCGATCATACCTTGGGGCTGCGGACTAAAAAATTGTCTGAACGCTTCGGTCAGACGGCCACCTACTCCACCGCATCCTTCTTTGACTGACCGAAGCCTCAGCAACACGTTGTCCAGGAACAGGAGTTTGTAACCTCCCAGTCTCTGGGAACGCATTGCACAGACCTTTCTGCAAGACCTCCCGAAGATGTGTCATCCTCTGCTCCCTCTGCGATGGCAAGATAAGGTCCGCAACCTTACCCTTGTAACGGGGATCAAGGAGGGTTGCCAGCCAGTATTGATTCCTCTCTTTGATACCACGAATACGAGGATCCTTCCGCAGGCTTTGCAGGATCAGGGAGGCCATGCAACGTAGGTTTGCTGAGGCATTCAGTCTGGAGTCCTCTGAGTCACTAAGGATGACATGATCCGCAGCCACCTCCTCCCAGCCACGTACAAGTCCATGGGTTTCTTGGGACTGTTAAAGATCCCTTAAAGACTGCTGCTGTTGCTGAGTGCCAAGCTCCACCTCCATGCTGACATAATCCTCGTCAAACTCCTCCTCCTCCTCCTCCTCCTCTTCCTGTGTGATCGGCGGGCACGCAGGAACACTGTCTGGATAAAGGGGGCCTTGAGAGCTAAGGAAGTCCTCCTCTTCCTGCCTCTGTTCTGCCTCAAGTGCCCTGTCCATTATTCCACGCAAAAAAGATCGCAAAAAATAGTAGGACAAACCCCAAAAAATTCTTCAAATATATTAATAGTAAAAAGGTCAGGTCTGAGCATGTAGGCCCTTTACAAAATAATCTAGAGTGGGTGACTGGGGACAAGGAGAAGGCTAATTTATTAAATACTTTCTTCAGCTCTGTATATACAAAAGAGCATGGGGAAGCTCATGTCCATAAGGGGGGTGGTATTGACACAGCCCCCAATGATCCACAATGGCTCAAAAGGGATATGGTCCAGAAATATTTAGACAGAATAAAGGTGGATAAAGCACCTGGACCTGATGGCATCCACCCACGGATCCTAAAAGAATTGAGCTCTGTAATTTCAAAGCCATTGTATCTAATTTTTAGGGACTCATTAATGACGGGAATAGTACCGCTGGATTGGCGCAGGGCAAACGTGGTGCCTATATTTAAAAAGGGATCAAAGTCTTTACCAAGTAACTATAGACCTGTTAGTTTAACTTCTATAGTTGGGAAGATACTGGAGCGTTTAATAAAAGACCACATAGACGAGTTCTTGCTGGAAAAAAACATTTTAAGCAACAGACAGCATGGGTTCATGAAAGACAGAAGTTGTCAGACAAATCTGATTTCTTTTTATGAAGAGGTAAGTAAAACCTTGGACAGAGGGGTGGCTGTGGACGTGGTTTATTTGGATTTTGCAAAAGCGTTTGATACAGTTCCGCACACACGGCTCATGTGTAAGTTAAAGTCTACAGGCTTGGAAATATCAGTTTGTAAATGGATAGAAAACTGGCTAAAAGACAGAATTCAGAGAGTAGTGGTTAATGATTCTTACTCTGAATGGTCTAAGGTTATCAGTGGTGTACCCCAAGGTTCAGTGCTGGGACCCTTACTCTTTAATATCTTTATAAATGATATTGGATCTGGGATCAAAAGTAACATTTCTGTCTTTGCAGATGACACCAAGCTATGCAGTGGAATAACGTCCTTACAGGATGTCTCCAATTTACAAGCTGACCTCAATGCTCTGTCTAATTGGGCGACTATGTGGCAGATGAGGTTTAATGTTGAGAAATGTAAAGTTATGCACTTGGGGGCTAAGAATATGCATGCATCATACATGCTAGGGGGAGTACAACTGGGGGAATCTGTAGTGGAGAAGGATCTGGGGGTTTTGGTAGATCATAAGCTCAATAATAGCATGCAATGCCAAGCTGCGGTTTCCAAAGCGAGCAAAGTTCTTTCTTGTATTAAGAGAGGTATGGACTCCAGAGAGAGAGATATCATTTTGCCCCTGTTCAAATCATTAGTAAGACCTCATCTGGAATATGCAGTTCAGTTTTGGACACCAGTTCTCAAAAAGGATATCGGGGAACTGGAGAAAGTGCAGAGAAGGGCAACCAAACTGATAAGAGGCATGGGGGAGCTCAGCTATGAGGAAAGATTAGAGGAACTGAATTTGTTCACTCTTGAGAAGAGGAGAATAAGGGGGGATATGATCAACATGTTTAAATATATAAGGGGTCCATATAGTGAACTTGGTGTTGAGTTATTCACTTTACGGTCAACACAGAGGACAAGGGGGCACTCTTTACGACTGGAGGAAAAGAGATTTCATCTCCAAATACGGAAAGGTTTCTTCACAGTAAGAGCTGTGAAAATGTGGAATAGACTCCCTCCAGAGGTGGTTCTGGCCAGCTCAGTAGATTGCTTTAAGAAAGGCCTGGATACTTTCCTAAATGTACATAATATAACTGGGTACTGACATTTATAGGTAAAGTTGATCCAGGGAAAATCCGATTGCCTCTCTGGGATCAGGAAGGAATTTTTTCCCTTGCTGTAGCAAATTGGAGCATGCTCTGCTGGGGTTTTTTGCCTTCCTCTGGATCAACTGTGGGTATAGTATTGGGTATATTGGATTGTACGTTTTTTTTTTTTTTTTTTTTTTTTTTTTTTTTTTTTTTTATGGTTGGACTGGATGGACTTGTGTCTTTTTTCAACCTGACTAACTATGTAACTATGTGTGCATGCATCCCTGATCATGGCCCACTGGCGTGGGGAAAAAAAAAAAGCTCCCCTGACCCTGTCCTGGTGCCATAGTCGCACAGGTAATCATTGATGGCCCTCTGCTGCGTGTGCAGCTGCTGCAGCATGGCCAACATTGAGTTCCACCTGGTGGGCATGTCACAGATTAGGTGGTTCTTGGGCAGGTTAAATTCCTTTTGGAGGTCAGCCAGCCGAGCACTGGCATTATATGACCTGCAGAAATGCACACAGACTTTCCTGGCCTGCCTCAGGACATCCTGTCAAAGAACCGCTGCACCACCAAGTTAAGGACGTGAGCCAACAGGGCACATGGGTCAGTTGTCCCTGTTGGAGGGCGGAGAGGAGGTTGGTGCCATTGTCGCAAACCACCATACCTGCCTTAAGCTGACGTGGCATCAACCACCTCTGAACCTGCCCCTGCAGAGCTGACAGAATCTATGCCCCAGTGTGGCTCCTGTCCCCCAAGCACACCAGCTCAAGCACCGTATGGCATTTTTTTGGCCTGCGTGCTTGCGTAGCCCCTTGAATGCCTACGGAGCACCGCTGGTTCCGAAGACAAATCAGCACAGAAAGAGGCCAAGGAGGAAGAAGAAGAGGAGGGGGAGGAGGAGAGAGGTGTGGCAGGATTACCACTAGTAGTATTTTGGAGGCGTGGTGGTGGAACAACCTCGAACACTACTGTACCCTGTCCTGCATCCTTCCCAGCTGCCAGAAGAGTCACCCAGTGCGCAGTGAAAGATAGGTAACATCCCTGTCCATGCCTGCTGGACCATACCTGCCTTAAGCTGGCATGGCGTCAACCACCTCTGAACCTGCCCCTGCAGAGCTGACAGAATCTCTGCCCCAGTGTGGCTCCTGTCCCCCAAGCACACCAGCTCTCCCTGTCCATGCCTGCTGGACCATGAGCCATTTAAAAAGGGCCCAAAATACATCCCTGGGAATTACAGACCAGTTAGCCTAACATCAATAGTATGTAAACTCTTGGAGGGGATGATAAGGGACTATATACAAGATTTTAGTAATAAGAACGATATCATTAGCAGTAATCAGCATGGATTCATGAAGAATCGTTCTTGCCAAACCAATCTATTAACCTTCTATGAGGAGGTGAGTTGCCATCTAGATAAAGGAAGGCCTGTAGACGTGGTGTATCTGGATTTTGCAAAAGCATTTGACACAGTTCCCCATAAACGTTTACTGTACAAAATAAGGTTACATATAGTTACATAGTAGGTGAGGTTGAAAAAAGACACAAGTCCATCAAGTCCAACCTATGTGTGTGATTATGCATCAGTATTACATTACATATCCCTGTATATTGCGGTCATTCAGGTCCGTTGGCATGGACCATAGGGTGAGTACATGGATTGAAAACTGGCTACAAGGGCGAGTTCAGAGGGTGGTGATAAATGGGGAGTACTCAGAATGGTCAGGGGTGGGTAGTGGGGTTCCCCAGGGTTCTGTGCTGGGACCAATCCTATTTAATTTGTTTATAAACGACCTGGAGGATGGGATAAACAGTTCAATCTCTGTATTTGCAGATGATACTAAGCTAAGCAGGGCAATAACTTCTCAGCAGGATGTGGAAACCTTGCAAAAAGATCTGAACAAATTAATGGGGTGGGCGACTACATGGCAAATGAGGTTCAATGTAGAAAAATGTAAAATAATGCATTTGGGTGGCAAAAATATGAATGCAATCTATACACTGGGGGGAGAGATATGGTTGTGGCTAGATGGTACAATTGGATGCAGCACCTCATCCCAAAATGATTAAATAGCTAGTTGAATATGGGGATAGGGGATTATAACGGTGCTAGGGTCAAAATAATACAAAGAGAAAGAGAGAGTTTAAAATGGCAAAATTACAAAAATTATTTTTATTCGTAGATATGTAACAAACATGGAAACACATTCGAATGATTAACAATAAAACCAGACTTATATATTGCGTACGACCCAAGATGCAGTGAAATAGGCCAGATGGAGAAGGCTTAACGAAATGGGGGCTCAGTTATCCTACATGTTTCGCCAAGGCATTGGCTTCCTCAGGGAACAAGAGCTCAAATTAGGTATGGGAAAGTCTGTACATAAGGGTAAAGAAAACGATATATAGACAAAAAATATTAACAATATGATATTAAATGCACAACTGAATAATATAATGATCAAATATTGTGGCTGGGCAATCACACAGAGAGGTGGCTCCAGTATCCCCCGTAACACAGACGTACCTGAGAGACCGGCAACCAGGGGGGGCACGAAGAGCGCCGCCACAACGGGGAAGGGCAAGCTGCGCTGTATATTGTGCCTGCAGGGGGTACGCAGTAAACCTGGCAAGGGAATGCATTGGGAATAGGTGAGTGGATGTTAAATATATATTGAACGTTGCGTTTAAAAATATTAGGGGTGATGCAGTTATGCATCAATTGCAAAAAACAAAAAAGTTTTTAATGATAAGTAACTCACGCTATAAATTAAAAACAGTTGATTGAAGGAAGGGAGAGGTGCCTGTAGGAAAAAGCGCACACACAGCAGGGCAGTTGGGAGAGTTGGCAAACAATCAGCCTCTATAGAAAAAATAAATGGATTTGCTTAACCAATGGACCTGATATTACTCACCGAAATAGGGGAAAAAAATGCACAGAAAAAAAGCTTACCTAGTAAGATATATAGCAAACCAAATAACTCATTTGGATGTTTTTATATATTGTATTCATAAAACGAGGTCTTTTTTGAAGAGAAAACAGAGGCAGTGAGTCCTAAAGGGGAATAGATCAAAGGGAATGTATTAAGGATTAAGGAACTGTGCTGGAGGGGGCTGAAAAACTAGTTGAAAAGACCAGGAATAATTACCTGATAGGCCGTGTGGCAAAGCATATAACTCCAAAGGGGTCAATATTAATGATTATCCAGGAGAAGGATGGTAGCTCCAAGATGATAGCACCTAAAGAGGAATAATTCAGGGCTAAGCAAAGAGTGGAGTTGAAAGTATTATTGGTATGATGAAAATTCCAGTTACCTGATTCATGTGTGTGAGAGCAAGTACAGGCATGTCCCTCGTCCAGCGTGTAAACCGAGGGACTGGCCGGTTCCTAAAGTACCCCCCACACCTGATTAGATAGTGATCAGGTGTGCGGATGCAAGTAAAGGGCGTCTGCGCATGTGCGCAGTGCGGCACCCCGGAAACTACATGTTCCGGCATGCACCGCACGCGCATGCGCAGACACTACGGCCAACCCGTGGCAAATGAGAAGGCATGACGCCATGGAACGGGTGGTCCCAAGGCGCCATAGAAAATCATCTGCCGATGGAATGGGGGGGCCAGAAGGTGTGAGCGGAGCGCGGACACCCGAGGCAGACAAAAAGGTTCTGCCCCGGGCGTCCGTACAGGCACGAACAGCGCTAACGAGACACCCACCGGGGGGGGGGGCATGATCGCATCCCCCCGCGGGATGCAGGAGAGCCAGGCATCGGAAACGATCCAGGGATGGATTCACCTCAGTGCGGAATAAAATGTGGGCGGAGGCACAGGAAAGAGGGGACGAGAGCCCCACTAGCCCGACGGTCCCCAAGGGTCAATGGGGATAGCGGGAACCTGCCTGCGCGTCGGCCCACAATGTCCAGCCACAAAGTACATAATGGACATAGAGAACCACAGAGTCCTAGTTGCACTGAGAGCCTATAATAAAAAGGATTTTTTTTGAGTATAACTGAAAAAAATGGTACAGATAAATACAAACGATATATTGATATATACATCATACAGTTCAAGCATCAACAGATAACAATATTACCAAAAGTCCAAATAGCAAAAAAAGCATATTTGAGTCCAGTCTATAACAAATCTTTTCTGGCAAGGGCTTAATACTGATAAGGTATGAATGGAGGGCACTGTGCAAGGGAAAACACAAAGGTAGCCATGGCAGAAACGTGGGAAAAGCAAAGGAGGGGGAAAGGGAGGGGAGGGTGTAGGGAAAAGGGGCCAAGAGAAAGGGAAAGAAAAATGGGAAAAAGAGGAACGGAGAAGGGCCGAAATGCCAACTGAGCGACATGGGCTTGAAAACAAAAATGAGAAATTAAGATGCACAGCGTATTTGTAGATGTGGCTGAAAAAAAAAAAAAAAAAAAATACATACATACATATACAAACACACTGTATATATATATATATATATATATATATATATATATATATATATATATATATATATATATACATAAATAGGTTTATAAGAAAGATTTAAAACTTATATGTTCATTAAGCCCGGGGAACTTTGTGGCATTTAATGTGTGAATCCATTTGGTTTCGAGCTGTAGTAATTTGTTATCTATGCTTCCGCCTCTAACATGTGAGGGCACATGTTCGAGTGCGGAAAACAGAATGACATAGGGATCGAAATTGTGCTGAGCAGCAATGTGCCGGTTAATGGCAGTGGTGGTAGTATGTTTGTATAACGGTTTTATGTGATCTCGGATCCGAATCTGGAAAGGACGCTTAGTTTTGCCAACGTAGTACGAACCACATTGGCATTGAGCCAAATAAACGACACCTACGGTGGCACATGTGACCCGATGTCTGATGGTGTGAACGTTTCCATCAGGCAGGGTCACTGTTCTGGAGTTGGAAACAAAGGCACAAACGTCGCACCTGCCACATTGATATGTACCTGTGGCAGTGGGCACACATGAAGTGTCCGTCGCGTGATGACTTTTGATAAGGCGATCGCGAAGTGAAGGAGATCGACGATATGTAATATCAGGGTATGTTTTGATATATTTGGGGATTACGGGATCTGCCGTTAGTAAAGGCCAAAATTGATTAAGAATATGTTTGATTTGGGTGTGCTGGTTTGAGTATTGAGTAATTAAACGTATCGGTTGTCTGGTATCAGGCGGTTTGTAGAGAAGACAAGGTCCTTTCTATTTAATTTTCTCGCCTTGTTAAAGGCTTTTTTCAAAAGAGAATGGCTGTAGCCTCTGGCTAAGAGTCTATTATAGAGTTCATATGCTGCTTTAAGGAAATCTTCCTCAAAAGTGCAGTTCCTTTTTATTCTAAGATACTGGCTGAACGGGATGCTTCTGAGGAGGGGTCTGGGGTGGGCACTGTGGGCATGCAGTATAGTGTTGCCCGAAGAGGGCTTGCGATAAAGAACAGTGTAAATTTGACCATTGGGGCGCAGACCAATCTCCAGATCCAAAAAATGGATCTGCGACTGGCTGCACTCCATGGTTAATTTAAGATTGAACGTGTTCTGGGTGAGGTGCTGAACAAACGAAACAAGTTCATCTTTGGTATCGGACCAAAACAACAGTATATCGTCTATATATCTGTACCAAGATAAAACCTTGGACAGGTAAGGAATGGGATGGGGGGAGAACCTCTGGGGGAATCTAGGATGGAAAAGGACCTGGGGGTCCTAGTAGATGATAGGCTCAGCAATGGCATGCAATGCCAAGCTGCTGCTAATAAAGCAAACAGAATATTGGCATGCATTAAAAGGGGGATCAACGCAAGAGATAAAACGATAATTCTCCCACTCTACAAGGCTCTGGTCCGGCCGCACCTGGAGTATGCTGTCCAGTTCTGGGCACCAGTTCTCAGGAAGGATGTACCGGAAATGGAGCGAGTACAAAGAAGGGCAACAAAGCTAATAAAGGGTCTGGAGGATCTTAGTTATGAGGAAAGGTTGCAAGCACTGAACTTATTCTCTCTGGAGAAGAGACGCTTGAGAGGGGATATGATTTCAATTTACAAATACTGTACTGGTGACCCCACAATAGGGATAAAACTTTTTCGCAGAAGAGAGTTTAATAAGACTCGTGGCCACTCATTACAATTAGAAGAAAAGAGGTTTAACCTTAAACTACGTAGAGGGTTCTTTACTGTAAGAGCGGCAAGGATGTGGAATTCCCTTCCACAGGCGGTGGTCTCAGCGGGGAGCATTGATAGCTTCAAGAAACTATTAGATAATCACCTGAATGACTGCAACATACAGGGATATACAATGTAATACTGACACATAATCACACACATAGGTTGGACTTGATGGACTTGTGTCTTTTTTCAACCTCACCTACTATGTAACTATGTAACTATGAGTCAGCAGTAATATGCACCTTACCGCCGACCACCCTGTCCAGCGAGGCCAAGACATTGCCTTCCACATGCCGGTAGAGAGCCGGAATGGCTTTCCGTGAGAAAAAGTGGCGTTTGGGAACCTGCCACTGAGGAACTGCACATTCCACAAACTCACGAAAGGGGACAGAGTCTACCAACTGAAAAGGCAGCAGTTGAAGTGCTAGCAATTTAGCCAAGCTAGCATTCAACCGCTGGGCATGTGGATGGCTGGGAGCGAATTTCATTCGGCGGTGCAGCAGCTGGGGCAGGGAAATTCGCCTGGTACAATCTGAAGTCGGTGTACCGATAGCAGATTGCCCCCAAGTACTTGGCTGTGACACACCTAATTCTACACCTTTATTCCTCTCAGTGCAGGTCTCAGAGAGGACAGAAGGTATAGTGGGGTTGGAGATCCCAACTGATGAGGAACAAGGAGAGGTCCTCTTTGTTCTTTGGTGTGGGTCTTTTAGGTACGCTTGCCAATGAACTGCATGGCAGGTCAACATATGTCTGGTCAAGCATGTGGTGCCCAAGCGGGAGATGTTTTGGCCACGCGAGATACGCTTGAGACATATGTTGCAAATAGCAGTGGTGGGATCTGATGCACTCATCTCAAAAGGCCCACAACAAAGAACTTTTGGAATAACGCGCAGAGACAGCAGCACCCTGCACATGCGGAGCTCTGCGGTGTGATGCAGTTGGTGTGCTGCCCTTAAGCTGGCCCCTGGAGGGCATGCTGCCTCTTGGTGATGTGCCTCCTCCTCCTCCTCTCTCCTATCAGGTACCCATGTGGAGTCAGTGACCTCATCATCCCCTCCCTCCTCATCACTGGAACAAAGCTGGCAGTATGCTGCAGCTGAGGGAACATGACTGCCAGATTGCTGTCCTTCTTGGGCACCCCCTCTCTCTGGGCTCACGTTACTGCCTTCCTCTAGCTGGGTACCATCATCGGAGCCTTCAAAACGCTGGGCATCCTCCTGGAGCATGTACCCAACACTGTGGTCAAACAGTTCGGGGAACTCCTCAGGAGGACATGGTGGGGCTAGGGAAGGAGTGACTGATGCCATTGAGCCGAGGGAAGAGGCCACGTTGGCAGCTGCTTTGCCAGACAAAGTACCCTGAGCCTGGGTGAGAGAGGATGAGGAGGATGAAGACGGCTTGGTCATCCACTCTACCAAGTCTTCCGCATGTTGTGGCTCAACACGGCCAGCTGCCGAAAAAAAGGACAAGCGTGTCCCACGGCCACGTACTGATGAGGATGCACCGTCTCCACGACCAGCACTGTTGCCTCTAGACACAGAGCCTGCTTGCCCTCTTTTATTGGCTTGTGACTGTCTGCCTCTCCTTGTTGGCCTTCCAGACATACTAATGGCCTGCAGTGAGATGTAGCTGCACAAAGCTGGGATGTATATATATACTGATACTGCAGCTAGCAGAATCAACTGCCTGCCTGTAGTATTATTAGTATGAGAACACCAGCAATTGTCTTCAGGTAGTTTTAGGTGCACACTGTGCAGAGGACACAGTACACTAACTGTAAATACTGTAACTGCCTGCCTGTGGTATTATTAGGAGCAGAACAACAGCAATTGTCTTCAGGTATCTTTAGGTGCGCACTGTGCAGAGGACGCAGTACACTAACTGTAAATACTGTAGCTTCCTGTCTGTGGTATTAATAGGATCAGAAGAACACCACCAATTTTCTTCAGGTAGCTTTAGGTGCACACTGTGCAGAGGACACAGTGCACTAACTGTAAATACTGAACCTGCCTGCCTGTGGTATTAATAGGAGCAGAACAACAGCAATTGTCTCCAGGTAGCTTTAGGTGCACACTGTGCAGAGGACACACTACACTAACTGTAAATACTGTAGCTGCCTGCCTGTGGTATTAATAAGATCAGAAGAACACCACTAATTTTCTTCAGGTAGCTTTAGGTTCACACTGTGCAGAGGTCGCACTACACTAAATTGTAAATACTGCAGCTGCCTGCGGTACTGTACTAATAGGATCAGAAGAACACCACTAATTTTCTTCAGGTAGCTTTAGGTGCACACTGTGCAGAGGACGCACTACACTAACTTGTAAATACTGCAGCTGCCTGCGGTACTGTACTAACAGGATCTGAAGAACACCACTAATTTTCTTCGGGTAGCTTTAGGTTCACACTGTTCAGAGGACGCACTACACTAACTTGTAAATACTACAGCTGCCTGTGGTACTGTACTAATAGGATCAGAAGAACACCACTAATTTTCTTCAGGTAGCTTTAGGTGCACACTGTGCAGAGGACGCATTACACTCACTTGTAAATACTGCAGCTGCCTGCGGTACTGTACTAATAGGATCAGAAGAACACCACTAATTTTGTTTAGGTAGATTTAGGTGCACACTGTGCAGAGGACGCACTAAACTAACTTGTAAATACTGCAGCTGCCTGCGGTACTGTACTAATAGGATCAGAAGAACACCACTAATATTCTTTAGGTAGCTTTAGGTGCACACTGTGCAGAGGATGCACTACACTAACTTGTAAATACTGCAGCTGCCTGCAGTACTGTACTAATAGGATCAGAAGGACACTAATTTTCAGGTAGCTTTAGGTGCACACTGTGCAGAGGACGCACTACACTAACTGTAAATACTGTAGCTAATAGGACTAATAGGATCAGAAGAACACCAGCAATTTTCTTCAGGTAGCTGTAAATACTGTAAAAACACCTGCCTGCCTGTCAGTAGTAGGAAGAGAATAACAGGAACGTATCTAGGTAAACTGAATACAGTGTGTGTATATATATATATATATATATATATATATATATACACAATACACTGTAAGTGCAGCTAACTGACTTGCCTGCCTACTCTGTCTAACTTAAATCAAATGGCCCTGTCTCTCTGTCTAACTATCTCTCTCTCTCAACACCGGAACACACTACACAAGGCCGCCGTGCAGGCGGCCTTATATAGTGTGGGGCGTGTACTAAACCTCCTGAGCCATAATTGGCCAAAGCCACCCTGGCTTTGGCCAATTACGGCTCTCTGTACAGACGGCGCTGTGATTGGCCAAGCATGCGGGTCATAGTGCATGCTTGGCCAATCATCAGCCAGCAATGCACTGCGATGCCGCAGTGAATTATGGGCCGTGATGCGCCACTCAAATTTGGTGCGAATGGCCCATATCATTCAGAATTCGGCGAACGTCCGAACAGGCAATGTTCGAGTCAAACCTGCGTTCGATTCGAACACGAAGCTCATCCCTATTCTGTACCAAAACTCTCTCTTGGTTTTGCCATTTTGAATGGCCCTCAGGGGCAGTCCAAGATATACACAAGGCTGTTAACTGAATGTTTTGGCTGAGTTTGTGACCATTGGGTAGAGTGTGAGATCTCGAAACTCTGATGTATTGACACCATTGGCCAGAACCGCAAGGATGTGTTCCTTAGGGCCCGATTGGCAAACGGTTAAAAATAGACAACATTTTTACTATAAAACCATAATTTCCACAGAGCTCTACCCAGAGCAAATAACTTCTAACAACTTCCTTATAGATTAGTTCAGAGCTTTATCATCATGGTTGGTCACATTTCGTGGGATTCCCCGCTTTCTCAGGGCCGTGTGAGTTTCATGAACAAATCTGTATTATTAGCTCTGACTAAAGTTGAAAAAAAGAAGAAAGGGAAAAGAAAAAATATATACAAATCACTGTGTATAATGGTTACACAAGAAATTTTGGTTACACAACAACTAGTAGCCTATTTCAGGTATGACTAGATATTATATATTATATTTAATATTATTTATGTATATATATATATATATATATATATATATATATATATATATATATATATATGTATATAATATGTATATATATTATTTTTTTTCTCCCTCTCCTTTCCCCACTAGAGATAGCATGATTTATGTATATCTTTATTTTGCAAACAAATGTTTGTGTAACCAAAATCAGAGCGCGCGGGAACAGGCCAGCTTATCAGAGCTGCGGGCGCCAGCCAGTCTGGAAGCTTGGGGATGGAGCCACACCCTGGAGGAGACCCAGCATTGCTTGTGGAGAGAGAGAGAGAGAGAGAGAGAGAGAGAGAGGAGCAAGATGGCGGACAGTGCACATGTGTACCCCATGCTGACCTGGTTGCCTGATATGCAGCAAGTGACATTGGTGGACACCAGTGTCTGGTTGGAGCATCAAGGGGGATTCGCCCTCGGATTGATCGGTGTCTGATCAGCCCTGGCTGTGGGAGGCCTACTGTAGTAGTCAGTGCCTGGATCCGGTGCGGGAACTGTGACGAGTCACTTACCAAGCTCATGCCGAGCAAGCAGGAGCCACTCATCTACAGCATGGATCTCCGATCAGGTCCCTGCCAGGAAAAGCCATGGAAGTCCCAGAAGGCTGGAGCGGGCCTTGAAGTGACTGCAAAAGGTGGGGTTAAGTCTAAGGCTGGTGACTCCCCTGCGAAAACAAATGACATTGGAGAAGAATAATGGAAGTCTGCCTCGGCCTGCAGCTGGATCAGGGAGCTGGTACCTGTAAGTACTGCCCAGCAGGAGCCAGAAGCTGTCCTTGTCAACACCACCTGGAAGGAGCCAGCGTTGGAAGACAGTTCATCTTCAGGTGAGCCAGTGGGGAGTGGCAGTGGTGGGTGCATAGACTGGGGTTTGCCCAGACTGAAGGCGGAATTTGGGCCTTTGGATGAAGAAGTTGCAGAGTGGTCATCCCATAGTAGCTCAAAAGGAGTGGGAGTGGGGAAACTCCCGAGGGAATGTGGAAGTAGTCTGAGGAGATGGGTGTGCCAGAGCAGATCATCAACCCAGATCAGAGATGCTGAGTACAGGCTATGGGTAGTGAAGTCGTTCAAAGCCTGTGTTCTTCCTGGGAAAGGCAAGCCTTGGGAACTGTCAAGGTTTTCAAGATTCCAGAGGGAGGTGCAGTGGAGAACAGTTCTAGAGTGGGGTCTGGACTACCCCAACTCAACGAGGACTCTTGGGTACAGTGGGAGGATGACATAGTGTGGGACTATATGCATATCTAAAAGAGAAAATCTTAGTGACAAAGAGCCGGGACTAAATACTATTATTATTATTATTATACAAGATTTATATAGCACCAACAGTTTTTGCAGCGCTTTACAAAATGAGGGAAGACAGTACAGTTACAATACAATTCAATACTGGAAGAAAACAGAGCCCTGCTCGTTAGATCTTACAATCTAGGATGGAGGGTCAAGTGATACAAAAGGTAATAACTGTGGTTGATGATGGAGGAAATCAAAGTACAGTTGTTAGTTGGAGGCAGGATAGGCTTCTCTGAAGAGGATGGTTTTTAGGGATTGTCTAAAAGGAAACAGAGTATGAGATAATAGGACCAATTGGGGTAGGGAGTTCCATAGGATGGGAGAGGCTCTGGAAAAGTCCTGGAGGCGAGCATTGGAGGTGGAGATTAGGGAGCTAGAGAGCAGGAGGTCTTGGGAGGAACAAAGAGACTGACTAGGTTGGTATTTTGAGACAAGGTTAGTGATGTAGCTGGGGCTGAATTGTGGATGGCTTTGTAAGTTGTTGTTAGTATTTTGAATTTAATTTGTTTGGTGAGGGGGAGCCAGTAGAGGGTTTAACAGAGAGAAGTAGCAGACACAGAGCAGTTGGTAAGGTTGGTAAGAGCCTGGCAGCAGCATTTATGGTAGACTGAAGGAGGGATATCCTATGTAAAGGTAAGTCAATAAGGAGGGAGTTGCAGTAGTCGAGGTGTGAGATGACCAAGGAGTGAACTAGGAACTTTGTGGTTTCATTGGTTAGAAAGGGACATATTTTGTGATGTTGTGAAGTTTGAGGTAGCAAGATTTAGACAGTGATTGGATGTGGGGCCTAAAGGATAGATCAGAGTCCAGGATTACACCTAGAACCTTGGCATGCGGGGATGGGTTGATAGTTGTGCCATCGATCTTGACAGAGAGATCAGGGGAAGGGGCACGTGGGGGAGGAAATATAATGAGTTTGGTTTTTAATAGATTGAATTTGAGGAAGTGGTGTGAGATCCAGACTGATATGTCTGTTAGTTAATTAGTGATACGTGAGGAGACTGATGGAGTGGGCTGAGAGGTAGAGAGATAAATGTGGGTGTCATCCAGGGGCGGATCCAGATAAAAAATGAAAAGAGAGAGGAGCGCCACTAAGTAAAATCATTTATTCAACAATGTATAATCAAAGTATCAACTTACATGTAGGAGCAGTATGTAAAGCAGACAAGTATAATCCCAGTGTGACACTTGATAAAGGAGCGCGCATGTGCCGTACGGACCTTGCGCATGCTCAGAAACACGTTGTGTTTTTTTCCTCACTGATAACATCGCCAGCTGCTTCCTGGGCCGCCGCTCCATCCTCCCACAGACAGGCTGTGCACCGTCCTGGCTTCCCCGCCAGACTGCGTTGTGTTTGGAGGCATCCCCTGGGAACCGCTGATTGCTCCTTTCCTCCTCTCCCATCTGGGATTATACTTGTCTGCTCTACATACTGCTCCTACATGTAAGTTGATACTTTGATTATACATTGTTGAATAAATGATTTTACTTAGTGGCACTCCTCTCTCTTTTCATTCTTTACCTGGATGGATTTGAGCTGACTTCTCTCTATAAGAAGAGCTGCCCTTTGTGAATCCGGCCACACAGTACCCCACAAGAAAAGAAAAGTCTTACATCCGGTGTTTTATAGTGTTTATAGTCATCTGCCTTACAGTCTCTGAGCGCCAGTTTTTAGTTTAATTGTTTTAGGGGCGGATCCAGAGTCTAGTCTCGGGAGGGGCACTGCCAGAAAATACGTTTTTTTGGGGGCAATTTATCAGGGAAATGGCTGATGTTGGCACTTCAATCATCACGGCACCATGGTTATTATAGTGTCAGGATGTTTGAAACACATTATTTCTATTATTACATTGTTATAGAAAATGAAATAGTTCAACTCACCATAATGCAGAATCAGTGGGAGCCCCGAGTGTGTCACTTGCCACATCGCCTGCCACCAGATGCAGATTATCACTTGCCACGTCACCTGCCACACGTTGCAAATTGTCCACTATCACCTGCCACACATTGCTGATTGTCCACTTGCCACGTCACCTGCCACAAATTGTGGATTGTCACTTGCCACGTCACCTGTCACACATTGCGGATTGTTCACTTGCCACATCTCCTGCCACAAGTTGCGGATTGTCCACTTGCCACATCACCTGCCACAAGCTGCGGATTGTCACTTGCCACATGTTGCAAATTGTCCACTATCACCTGCCACACATTGCAATTTGCCACAAGTTGCAAATTGTCCACCTGCCACCCATTGCGGATTGTCACTTGCCACAAATTGCGGATTGTCCACCTACCACGTCACCTGCCACACATTGCGGATTGTCCACTTGCCACATCACCTGCCACAAGTTGCAGATAGTCACTTTCCTGCTAAGGTGGGGAATGGGGATTGTCAATACCTGCTTCCTAGTCTGAGTCAGGCAGCAGAGAGATGATGTAATCTCTCTGCTGCCTGCACAGTGAGTGAGGGCAGAACTGCCAGGATGCAGGACGGGTGTCGGGCGGTGAGAGATGATGTCATCTCTCTGCTCCGCCACCCACTGATTGGCCAGTCCACCCACCGAGCCTCCCAGCTGGCAGCTTCCCATCCATCCCTCCCCCCTGCCGAGCCACCCAGCTGGCAGCTTCCCGTCCATCCCACCCCCCCGCTGAGCCACCCAGCTGGCAGCTTCCCATCCATCCCTCCCCCCCTGTGAGCCACCCAGCTGGTAGCTTCCCGTCCATCCCTCCCCCCCGCTTAGTGTGACTGTACAAGCGCCGAGTGGGTGGGCCGCCCACTCTCCCGCCGCCCACTCACTTACACGCCGACTGTTTTGAGGCTCCAGCAGGCAACAGCTCCGTCTGAACTGTCACAGTCACGTAGGCTTTCAGACTCGAGTCCGAGTCCGACGTAACTCACTGATGGCCCTGGCGTTAGCAACGAGTGCAGGGAAGAGGCTCCACCCACCTCCTCCTGGTATCCTGCCATGTCAGTGCAAGTCTCTCTCTCGGCGCCACTGATCGGCTGATGTGAGAGAGAGACTCGGGCAGAGGCAGCGGCAGCCGCAGAGGCACTGGCTTCAATGACATGTCAGTGCCACTATTTCGGGGGGGGGGCAATTGCCCTGTTGCCCCCCTGGATCCGCCCCTGGTGTCATCGGCATAGAGATGGTATTGAAAGCCATGGGAGGCTATCAGCTGATCCAGGGAGGCGGTGTAGATTGAGAATAGGAGAGGTCCAAGAACAGAACTTTGGGGGACCCCAACAGAGAAAGAAAAAGGGGAGGAGGAAGTAAAATTGTAAGTAATGCTAAAGGTGCGGTAGGATAAGTAGGAAGAGAACCAGCAAAGAGTACAGTCACGGAAACCAAAGGTGTGAAGTTTTTTTTTGAGGAGGGGGTGGTCAACCGTATCAAAGGCAGCAGAGAGGTCCAGGAGTAGGAGTACAGAATAATGTCCATTGGTTTTGGCTGTTAGTAGATCATTTGTTAGTTCTGGAGGGCAGTTTCTGTGGATATGCCAATGAGAACCAACTGTAGACATATATACAAAAATTAAAAGTTTTTTTATTTTATTTCACATTGAAAATGGACAACATTATTATTATAAAACCATAATTTCCATAGAGCTCTCACCAGAGCAAACAAAGAACAACAACTTTCTTATAGAGTAGTTCAGAGCTTTATCATCAAAAAGTCCACTATGTAATTATGTAACGATGTAAAAATCTCTGTACAATTTCATTTAAATTTGCCATCAAGCAGGGCCTTTCACTACATAGTTGATGGTAGATCTAAATTAGATTGTACAATCAGATTGTATAGGGTATGGTGAGCTTTACAGAACCCCGGACATACTTCTCCTGTTTTCAACACTACTACAGCTCTATCCACATAGACTGTTATCTGATTGCTAAGCACACTCTGCCAAATGAACGATCTATGCAAGATGAAAGTTAAAGAGGAACTGCAGTATGCTCACATAATTTGTAATAAAAACATCTTTGCCATTCTGAAGCTTCCCTCCAACCACTTTGCATATTATTTTATATATACTGTGATTCTGTACTTGCCAAATATGCTGCAGAAAGCTCCCTCCACAAAGTCTGGCTGCAGCCATTTTAACTGTGGGCAGCTGAAGCTGCTGTCTATTCACAGAGGCACACCTCCAGCTCTGCAGCCCTGCAGCATTCATTGGCCATGTTATGACTCATCCCTCCTCCCTTCTTGGCAAACTCTCACAAGAGTTAGAGAGAGAGCTATGCATGTCATAAGCCTAGGTTTTTTTATCAGACAAGAAACAGGAAGTGGGCTGTATAAGATATTTGCTGGCAGAAAAAAAAGTTTTACTATGCAAAGTTAAAACAACAAGGGCTTTAATAGATACATTGAAAAAAGTTGAAAAAATTACTGAAGGTCCGCTTTAAGGTAGAAAAATGAATGCCTATGTATTTAGTGAGGACAGTGATCACTGATTGATTGCATGTCATTTAAAAAACGTGCACCTGAAAGTGTGTGGTAGTTAGGAGGGAAGATGATGCAGGGTGTGTGCTAATGAGGTCAGCTGGTCAACTCCTTCCTGTGCCATGACCTATAGAAAGTCACGGAGCAAGGGAACCTTAGTGCAGGGGCACATGACTGAGGGACACTAGGGATAGATGCACCAGAAAATCAGGTGCAGGAAATGCCAGTGTTAGGTGGACACAGGGCGGTGCTAGCCAGCACGTCCTGTGTCTAGTAGTGGGGGCGGGGGCGGAGTCAGCCACTCAGGAGAAGAGTTAACACACAAGCAGTTGTTTGTGCTGTTACCTCTTATGGAGAATCTGGATAAGCTCATCGAGCAGCTGCACTCGGAAGCAGCAATGCAGGGGCTGCAATGGTTTGGTGGAGATGCTACCTGGGGCAGGGGGAGGTATGTCAGCTCCCCCCCCATTCCGCACGTGGAGGTCACAGCCTCCGGCGCATTTTAGTCCAGAGCAGCATCCCAGGGCAAGCCCGCGCCTAGGGAGCCCAGTCCCTAACCCTCCAGCGCCCCAGGCTAAGCAGCATGCCCCTGCTTTAGCCAGGGGGCCTGGGAGGAATCCACAGGAGAGGCGAGCGGCGGCCAGGAGGATGGAATCTCTTTCCCCCTAGCGGCCTAGTGCAGCGGTGGAACAGGAGTTGGTGACAGCGCGTGCAGGGCCTTTCGCCCCGCACGGTGCAGCCTGGCACAGTAGACAGAATGGAGTTGCCGCGAGCCCCTCCCTCAGGGTGGCCATGGCCATATCTTTGGAAGAAGTGGAGGTCCTGGAGGGGACGGCGATGGTACCAGAGCGGCATCTGCTGGCAAGCAGAGGGCCCCGCGTGGGAGGAGTTCGGTGGAGGGCCGCGTGGACTGCTGGGCCCTGGTTGATGACGTCGCCCTGGGGCGCCCGGCCCCTTCAGCTTCCACAGTGTCGCCTGCTGGCCAGGAGGACCAACGCTCGGAAGGTGAACTCACGGACTCAGACACAGAAGTGCCTGGTGCGGCGGCGGGCTTGTCGGCGCCTCTGCGGGGATCTGGAATGGCAGCTGGTCGGTCGTTTTCCCCATGGCAGCCTGGTAAATTCTCTTCTGTTTCTTTGTCTATTTCTTCTCCTGTGTCTTTGTTGTCTGTGTCCCTCCTGCTGTCCTACCTGGTAGTACAATTAGGGGTGGGTCAGTGGTGGCGCTGGTATTGGCGTCAGGTGTGGGGGTTGGGTCTTCAGGCATCTCGGGCTCCGGGGATGCGTTGCTGCAGCAAATAATGGCGTCTCTGTTAGCGGGCTGTAGGGATATGGTGAGTAGGGGCATCACGGCCGTGCCCCCTTCTGCCGCGATCTCGCTGGTAGTGGCATGGGTGGTTGGGGGGCGGGGAGTCCTGTCACCACTTCCCCACCAGTCACCCCGTTAGTGGTCCTGTGGAGTCAGCAGGTTCCAGCGGTGGCGCCCGTGGTGGTTGCTGCACCCCCAGCGGTGGGGGGGCTCCGCAGGTAAGTACGGGGGCGGGCGCCTATACCCTGGCTGTGGCTGGAGTTTCCCAGGTGAGTACGTATGGGGCTTCCATTCCGGGGGGTGTGGCTGCGGATGGGGTTCGTCTGGCAGATGCGGCTCGATGTGAGGTCTATGTTTGCTATGAGGTCCCCCTTGGTGCTCACTTAAAGTCAGAGGTGAGGGAGAAGATTTGGAAGGGTGAGAGATGTAGAGATCTTTTCGCTGCTGCCGCTCGAGAAATTTAATCTGGATAAGGTCAAGCCAGATGAGAGCAAAAAGGTGGAAGAGGAGAAACTGCATTATCGCCTTATCCCACGCACTTTTGCAAATTCGATGCAGGCGTTTAACATACTGGCGAGCGTTATTGAGGAAAAAGCGCTGGAGAATTGTTCAGCTTTATTCTGTTATCTGGATTACATTAGTGAGGCCCAGAGGGTGTATGGGGGGGTGGCGTGGCTGCGTTACGATGAGCAGTTCCGGCAATGGAAGGCAGTGAGACCATCCTTGCGATGGGATCACAAGGACATTGGCTTGTGGATGAAACTCATGACACAAGCCAGGGTCGCGCCACAGCCCTTTCATTGGGGGGGGCCAGGGGTGCTCAGGCCTCTCCGCCGTTGTCCCGAAAGCGCAAGGGGTTCTGTTGGCAGTTCAATGAAGGCAATTGCGGCAAGCGCAAGGGATCCTGTTGTTTTCTCCATGAGTGTTCAGGCTGCGGGGGTGCCCATCCCTTGTCCAAATGCTTGAAGAAGGGGAGGTAGCCAGGCAATGCTGGAAAAAGGGATGACGCCAGTGAAAGTGGAAAAAATGGCGCCGTACTTAAGTAGGTATCCAAACAGAGGGGCGGCTTGTACGCTGTGGTTGGGCTTTAAGGAGGGGTTCCCAATTTCCAGCGAGTTGGCGGACATCCCTCCTGTCTCGGCCAACCTGCGATCAGCGTATGAACATCCAGACGTGGTTTCTAGTAAACTGCAGAAGGAGGTATCTTTGGGCAGGATGGCGGGTTCATTTGCGGGGCCGCCAGTGGGGGACTTGGTGGTTTCACCGTTGGGGGTAGTTCCCATGCGGGAACTGAATCAGTTTCGGCTTATTCATCACCTTTCCCACCCGAAGGGTGGGTCCGTAAACAACGCAATTGATCCTGCCCTCTGTACGGTGTCCTATGCATCCTTCGATCAAGCAGTGCGGTGGGTTCAGCGATTTGGTAGGGGGGCGTTGATGGCAAAGGCTGACATTGAGTCGGCTTTTCGTTTGTTGCCGGTGCATCCGTATAGTGTGCGACTGTATATTTGTTGGGGTGTTTTTGGGAGGGAGAATATTTTGTGGACAGATGCCTGCCTATGGGTTGTGTTTAGGGATGAGCTTCGAGTTTGAGTCGAACTCATGTTCGACTCGAACATCGGCTGTTTGCAACTTCGCCGAACAGCGAACAATTTGGGGTGTTCGTGGCAAATTTGAAAGCCGCTCAACACCCTTTAAAAGTATATGGGAGAAATCAAAAGTGCAAATTTTAAAGGCTTATATGCATGGTATTGTCATAAAAAGTGTTTGGGGACCTGAGTCCTGCCCCAGGGGACATGGATCAATGCAAAAAAAAGTTTTAAAAACGTTCATTTTTTCGGGCGCAGTGATTTTAATAATGCTTAAAGTGAAACAATAAAAGTGTAATATTCCTTTAAATTTCGTACCTGGGGGGTGTCTATAGTATGCCTGTAAAGGGGCACATGTTTCCTGTGTTTAGAAAAGGAAAAAGTAATTTAAAAGTACTCGCGGTTATATGAATTGTTGGTCCGACAATACACATAAATGTTAATTGATAAAAACGGCATGGGATTTCCCCACAGGGGAACCCCGAACCAAAATTTTAAAAAAAATGGCGTGGGGGTCCCCCTAAATTCCACACCAGGCCCTTCAGGTCTGGGATGGATATTAAGGGGAAACCAAAATTTAAAAAAAAAAAGGCGTGGGGGTCCCCCTCAAAATCCATACCAGACCCTTCAGGTCTGGTATGGATTTTAAGGGGAACCCCGCGCCAAAATTTAAAAAGAAATGGCGTGGGGTCCCCCCAAAAATCCATACCAGACCCTTATCCGAGCATGCAACCTGACAGGCCGCAGGAAAAGAGGGGGGACGAGAGAGAGCCCCCCTCCTGAACCGTACCAGACCACATGCCCTTAACATTGAGAGGGTGCTTTGGGGTCCTCCCCAAAGCACCTTGTCCCCATGTTGATAAGGACAAGGGCCTCATCCCCACAACCCTTGCCCAGTGGTTGTGGGGGTCTGTGAGTGGGGGGATCCCCAGATCCTGGCCCCCCCTGTGTGAAATGGTAAGGGGGTACAAAAGTACCCCTACCATTTCACAACAAAAGTGTCAAAAATTTTAAAAATGACAAGAGACAGTTTTTGACAATTCCTTTATTTAAATGCTTCTTCTTTCCATCTTCTTTCTTCTTTCTTCTATCTTCTATCTTCCTTCGGTTTCTTCCTCCATCTTCTTCTTCTTCCTCTGATCCTCTGCTTCTTGCTCCGGTGTTCTCGTCCGGCATCTTCCTCTGCGGCGTCTTCTTCCCTTCTTCATTCTCGGGCTGCTCCGCATCCATGATGGGAGGCTTCCGCTGCGTGACGCTTCTTGTCTTCTGACGGTTCTTAAACAATGGAGGGTGGGGCCACCAGGGGACCCCGCCCCCCTCTGACGCACGGGGACTTGACGGGGACTTCCCTGTCCACCCCCTCTGACATCACAGGGAAAGTCTCAGGGAAGTCCCCGTGCGTCAGAGGGGGGCGAGGTCACCGGGTGGCCCTGCCCTCCGTTATTTAAGAACCATCAGAAGACGAGAAGCGTCACACAGCGGGAGCCTCACATCATGGATGCGGAGCGGCCCGAGAATGATGAAGGGTAGAAGAGGCCGCGGAGGAAGATGCCAGACGAGAACACCGGAGCAAGAAGCAGAGGATCGGAGGAAGAAGAAGATGGAAAAAGAAACCGAAGGAAGATAGAAGAAAGAAGATAGAAGAAAGAAGATGGAAAGAAGAAGCATTTAAATAAAGGAATTGTCAAAAACTGTCTCTTGTCATTTTTAACATTTTTGACAATTTTTTTTTTAAATGGTAGGGGTACTTTTGTACCCATGTTGAAAAAAGGAGGGGTGTGGAGGCGCCAACTGTGGTAGCTTGTTTATGCAAAAATGAAAGTTAGTGTAACAATTACACTTACTGGTTCGCAGGGTGGAGGTGTTTCTTTGAAATGGGAAGTGTCCCGGGATGTGCTGTTATTTTGTTTCCGGCTCGGATTTCATTCCTTCAAGCGTCTGGGTGTGGAGTCTATAAATCACCAGATTCACCTTCAAACCCAGTGGTTGAACCTAACTCCACTACACTTTTCCCAAGTACTCCTCCCTTCAACACCAGGGTTATAACAAATACACAGTCCAACCCAGTCACCCCCCTTTTTCCTACTTCATCCTATAGCCCTACAGTGACCAACAACACAGAAACAACCAAGGATGATGATTTTTTAGGGTCAGCCCCCCCACTCGGTACCTTCAAAAGAAAGTACGCAAGAGAGGAGGAAGGGGGGGGCAGAGGAAAACTTAAAAGGAAAAATACGGAAAGTATAAAGATTTTCAACTTATCCACCCATATATTATCTATGGAAGAGACCTCACTCTTGAGCAAAGGTCTCACCTTTGCACCTACCATCCGCCCAAACCCATTCATGCTATTCAAAGACCTTAATAAATTTATTAGAGACTTGACAGTGAAAAGATTCTACAATATCCAATCCTCTCTGAAACCCCCACCCCCGCAAGAACCCATTGAAACCATTAACCATGATGTCCTCCCAATAGATACCGACACAGATTCCTCCATCAACTTGGACCCAGATGAACTCCATACAGAATATCCCTTTGCAGATATGGAATTGTACACTCAACACTACCAAACATCCCCTCCGATTCAACATACAAAAATTCAAACCCAAGTCCATCTTCAACCCAGTACATAAAAAAGGCCCCTATCTACAGGCATTCTATCAAGTCATGTATACTGACCTTGTCCAAATGTGTAAATCGGCTCCCAAGAAAAGAGCTAACCTCTCTAAAGCAGAACAGAAGGCCCTGGATGAGTTAACCAACAACCACAATATCATCATAAAGGCAGCAGACAAGGGAGGCGGCATTGTAATACAGAACAGTTCAGACTACATGGCGGAATCACTCAGACTATTATCCGACACCAACACTTATTCCAAACTCACTCATGATCCCTTACCAGAATTCACACAGAAAGCCACAAAATTAGCCAACAGAGCCCTAGAAGATGGTATTATTTCCAAAGCTGAACTGTCATTTATCATCAAAGGTTTTCGTAAAACTCCCTATTTTTACCATTTACCAAAAATCCATAAAGACCAGTCCAACCCACCAGGCCGTCCCATAGTAGCTGCTATGGAGAGCATCACCAGCGGGTTTTCTATGTACATAGACCATTTCCTTCAACCCCTTGTGCAACACCTCCCATCTTATATTAGAGATAGTACCCACCTATTGGAGATGCTTTCCTTCTACACCTGGGAACCCACCTACCAGTGGGTATCCTTGGACGTTACATCTCTATACACTTCCATCCCCCACGCAGTAGGCCTCAGAGCAGTAGAATATTTTCTCTCCGAGGACCCCCTCATCAATCCCAGACAGGCACAGTACATCCTGGAGGCTACACAATTCTGTCTAGAACACAACTACTTTGAGTTTGACCACACCTTCTATCTACAAACTCAAGGCACTGCCATGGGTGCCAATTTTGCCCCAAGCTACGCCAACCTGACTATGGGCTACTGGGAATTACAATACGACTCACATAACAACCCTTTTGCCGCCCATATCATATATTATGGGCGCTACATCGATGATATCATTCTGATCTGGGAGGGCACATCAGAGAGTATAAAGTCCTTTGTCAAGCATTGCAACTGCAACTCCCTAGGGTTATCTTTCACCTATGTCATAGACCCTGAAAAACGAATCTTCTTTAACTTTTTCATAGTGAATCTGAAATACATGCTACAAACTTTGTCAAACCCACCGCTGGGAATTCCTATATTCACTACCACTGCTGTCACCATCCAACATGGATCAACAACATACCGAAGAGCCAATTCCATAGAATTCAGCGGAATTGCACCAAGGACGAAGATTACCACATACAGGGTAAACTCCTTTCCAACAAATTTCAGGACAAAGGATACCCACCACATCTGGTACAAAAGGCCTTCCTCCAACAGGCAAAGAAACCTCCACCCAAACCCAAAACTTCAGATAATCCACAACCAACACGTTTCACTACCCAGTTTCATGATTGTCACAAGAAGTTGGAGAACATCTTAGCCAAACATTGGTGCATCTTGCTTGGAGACCCCTTTCTAGGTTCTTCCCCACCCAACTACCCAAGGTTTCATATCGTAGAGCAAAAAATATTAAAAGTAAGATAGCACCCAGTGAAATCCATAAAGTCCCACCCACTTCAGCCTCGCACATCCCCCTAATTCCATTAGTGGGAATGTACCAATGCCGGAAAAAATTATGCCTAACGTGCAAATTTGTTGACCATGGACAAAAAAACTTCACTGTTAAAGACAAAACATACACCATAAAAGACTTTTATAATTGCTCCAGTGAATATGTGGTGTAGTGCCTGACCTGCCCATGTGGTCTCTTTTATGTGGGCAGGACCATACGCCCCCTACGCCAATGCTTTGGCGAACACAGGCGTTTCATAGAAAAGGGCTGGGACAAACACAGTGTCCCTCTTCATTTTTTGAAGGAATACCAAAAATCTACCATGGGCCTCAGAGTCTGGGTCATCGAGGCCATGCCCAGAGGTCTTCCTGCTGCAGAACGTTTTAAACGCCTGTGTCAGCAGGAGGCCTACTGTATATATTTATTGGGTACTCTCTCGCCAGGGGGACTCAATGAAGAATTAGAAACACATTCTTTGTTGTAGTTCACTTTTCTTCCCCCCCTTCCCCTTTTCAATCATACATTCGTTCTTCACTTTCTTAGTATATATATATATATATATATATATATATATATATATATATATATATACACCTTGCCCATCACTATACAAACCATGTAGAAGTTTTTTACAACATAAAAATACCCCCATGGTCCTTTGCTGTCGTATCATCCAGTCACCTGAGGGACCGCTGTCCCCTCATGGACCCAGATAGCAACTCCACCATTCTATATAACAACTTCACCCCCCTCTTTCCTCCCCCCACACCCCTCCCCCCCTTCCCTCATGTCCCCCCTGAGCTCATCCTCATAATGTGTATCCTAGTGCTTTTTAATCTCATTTTTTAATTTTTTTTTTTTTTTTTCTATTTTTTTAAATTTTATATTTACTTTTATTTTTATACTTATTTTTATTTTTATTTCTATTTTTCATTGTTTTTTCCTATTTTTATTTTTCATTTTATTTTTTATTTTTTATTTTTATAAAAAAATTTTATGAAAAAAGACACAAGTCCATCAAGTCCAACCTATGTATTTCATTTTTAATTTTCCACATTTTTTTCATCTTTTAAATAAATGTTTTAACTCTAATTCCACTTACTATTTTTATCCTTATATTTATTAAACTTACCCCCAATTCATCATATTTTTAATTCTTCATACTTTACTTTCAACTTTTTTGTGCTTTTTGGAAGATTGTGGAACCACAACAGCCACAGACCTCCAGCCCATACACTTTAACCTAATTGCTTAATTGCCTAATTGCCTCCACTATATATTCAAGCTGCTCTCCTCCAGGGAGAAAAAAAGGCCAGTAGAAGGAGCTGTGAGCCCGAGCGCGTAGCCTGTACTATCCTTGTATCATCCCCAACACCAGCCTGGGCGTTTGCCGTGCATCAGTGACGTCATTTCCGCTTCTGCGTTCCAGAGTGGTCAGCGTGGAGCTTTCCATGCACTGGATGCAGCGGTTCAGCCTGTTTACAGACTCCACACCCAGACGCCTGAAGGAATGAAATCCGAGCCGGAAACAAAATAACAGCACATCCCAGGACACTTCCCATTTCAAAGAAACACCTCCACCCTGCGAACCAGTAAGTGTAATTGTTACACTAACTTTCATTTTTGCATAAACAAGCTACCACAGTTGGCGCCTCCACACCTCTCCTTTTTTCAACATTGATTATCAACAGAGGTAATGGACACCCTCTGAGGATGGCTGCCTCCTCATTCTAGAATTTACCTGCCTTATGTTAATGTGCTATTATAGTTACCATTGTACTATTTACCTTAGACATCACATGCTGCGGAGCGCCGGAGACCCCCCCCTTTTTGTTTCTCTGCTGAGTACTTTTGTACCCCCTTACCATTTCACACAGGGGGGGCCGGGATCTGGGGATCCCCATGTTAAAGGGGGCTTCCAGATTCCAATAAGCCCCCCGCCCGCAGACCCCCACAACCACCGGGCAAGGGTTGTGGGGATGAGGCCCTTGTCCTCATCCCATGGCTCCCAATGTTGAGGGCATGTGGCCTGGTGCGGTTCAGGAGGGGGGGCGCTCTCTCATCCCCCCCCTCTTTTCCTGCGGCCTGCCAGGTTGCATGCTGGGATAAGGGTCTGGTATGGATTTTGAGGGGACCCCCACGCCTTTTTTTCTTTAAATTTTAGCGCGGGGTTCCCCTTAATAACCATACCAGACCTGAGGGGCCTGGTATGGAATTTAGGGGGACCCCCACGCCATTTTTTTTTAAATTTTGGTTCGGGGTTCCCCTGTGGGGAAATCCCATGCCGTTTTTATCAATGAACTTTTATGTGTATTGTCGGAGCGACCATTCATATAGCCGCGAGTACTTTTAAATGACTTTTTTTCCTTTGAAATGTCATTTTGCTGTCAGACTGTTCTAAACACAGGAAACATGCGCCCCTTTACAGGCATACTATAGACACCCCCCAGGTACGAAATTTAAAGGAATATTAAACTTTTATTGTTTCACTTTAAGCATTATTAAAATCAATGCTCCCGAAAAAACAGACGTTTTTAAAACTTTTTTTTGCATTGATCCATGTCCCCTGGGGCAGGACCCAGGTCCCCAAACACTTTTTATGACAATAACTTGCATATAAGCCTTTAAAATTAGCACTTTTGATTATTCATGTTCGAGTCCCATAGACCTTAACGGTGTTCGCGTGTTCCAACAAATTTTTTGCATGTTCTGGTGCGAACCGAACAGGGGGGTGTTCGGCTCATCCCTGGTTGTGTTATCTCATGTTCGTATTTTGAGTTGTTCAGCTCTTTTCTGGAGTGGGTGGTTAAGGATTTGTTGGGTCTTCGCTCGATGTTGCACTAGATGATTTTTTGGTTATAGGCCCTCCGGACGATCGGTTTTGTCTTATTTTGTTGGCCACTATTCAACATGTTTTCCAAGTTTTTGGTGTTCCGTTGGCGCAGGATAAGACGGAAGGGCCTGTGACAGCGTTAAAAGGTTTAGGTATCATTATTGATACTGATCTTATGGAGTGCCGGCTACCAAGCGGCCATGGCTCAGCGCCCTAAGGTGAAGTTGCAGGACTTGCAGTCATTGTTAAGAAAACTCAACTTTGCGTGCTGCATTATCCCTACAGGGAGGGTGTTCTGCAGACGCTTGGCGGCTGCTACGGCGGGGGTCTTGGCCCGGCATCACTTTGTTTGGATAGGTCGGGACCATAGGGAGGATTTGCAGGTATGGGAGGTGTTTCTGCAGCAGTACAATGGTAGGTTGTTCTGGTTGGGAACTTGAGCTGTTCACAGACGCCACAGGGTCGGTAGGTTTTGTGGCTTTTTTTCAAGGGCGGTGGTGCGTAAATCGATGGCCAGAGGGATTGGCGGGGTCAGCGTTGATCAGGAATTTAATGTTGTTGGAATTGTTCCCCATAGTGGTGGCAGTGAAACTTTGGGGGAAGGAATTCAAGGACTGGAGGGTTTGTTTTCATTGCGATAACATGGGGGTGGTACATGCGATTAACTCTCTGTCGGCATCGTCCTTGCCGGTAGTTCTCTTGTTACGTCATTTGGTGTTACGGTGTTTAACATGGAACATTGTTGTCCCTGTTGTGGATATCCCAGGCGGGGGTTGAGAATGAGGCGGCTGATGCGCTTTCTTGCTTGCAGTGGGACACTTTCCGTCGGTTGGCTCCGGAGGCGGAGCTGTTTGGGGTTCCGTGCCCCAGTGTGTTATGGGAGCTCCTGCTGGCATTGTAATGTTGTTGGCTCGGCGGTCGGTAGCAGAATCCACCTGGCAGTCATACGAGCGGGTTTGGCGGGAGTGGCAAGAGCTGGTAAGTGACAACTGTGGTTGTGACAGCATTGACGATAGACTTAATGCGTTGCTTTATTTTTTGGAAAGGAACTGTGAAGAAGGGGTGTCCTTGCGTCTTTGAATTCCAAGATGGCTGGTTTGACATTTTTGTTTAAATTGGGTGGAGTCTAGGACGTTACCAAGGCTTTTATAGTGCATAAGGCTTTGAGGGGTTACAAGAAGGGGCGCTCCAGGCCTGACTCTAGGCGTTCGGTGTCGTTGGGTTTGTTGGAGATATTAGGGGTGTTGCCCCGAGTGTGTTTTTCACCTTTTGAAGTTCAGCTGTTTAAGATGGCTTTTGTGGTGGCTTTTTTTCGGGGCGTTAAGAGTGGATGAATTGGTCAGCCCTTCCAAATCTGTAATGGGACCCGTTTGGATCAGGTCAGGGTTGTATTGGGGAGTGTTCCTGGTCTGGTGCTATGCCCGGTCACAGTGCTCCGGGAGTGGTCGGTGATACGGCCTCCTGGTGGGGGGCCCCTGTTCATTCACGAAGATGGGTTGCCTTTGTCCAGATATCAATTTGTGGCAGTGTTTAAACGATGCCTGGAGATAGGGGGGTGCTCTGTGAAGGATTATTCGTCTCATTCATTTAGAATTGGGACGGCGACGGAGGCATCGCGCTGGGGTTTGAATGATCAAATCCTGCAGCACATTGGGCGTTGGGAATCGCATTGGTTCTGATTGTATGATCACCCTCATCTGCTGTAAGGAGTGAGCGGGGCGGGGGGGGGGTAGGTCCCTTCTGATGTTTCCAGTGTCTGTGTTTTGTTTGTTCTGTGGGCTGTTTCTGGGGCAGTGTATTGTGGGTTGTGTGTGTGGTGATTGGTTTCTGTTGTCTATGTTCCTGTTTTGTTTCTGTCTTACAGGCCAGGGGTGTCTGATGTGGATCCTGGGCCATTCTTATGTGCACTGGGGGGCAAAACGGGCATTGGTTAGGCAGTTGGGTTTCCCCCAGGCAGTTGGGTTTCCCCCCTGTTTGTTCTGTGGGCTGTTTCTGGGGCAATGTATTGTGGGTTGTGTGTGTGGTGATTGGTTTCTGTTGTCTATGTTCCTGTTTTGTTTCTGTCTTACAGGCCAGGTGTGTCTGATGTGGATCCTGGGCCATTCTTATGTGCACTAGGGGGCAAAATGGGCATTGGTTAGGCAGTTGGGTTTCCCCCGGGCAGAGGCCATGGTACGGTGAATAGGGATCCGGATATGTTGTGGTCCAGAGAACTGCCTGAAGTTTAGCAATACGCCTGAAGGGACAGGCCCCCGGATGTACTGTTGTTGCAAGTGGGGGGCAAAGACCTTTGATTCAGGGCTTCTAGAGAGCTCATTAGTGATGTGAAGTGGGATTTTCCCTGACTTCATACATCCTTCCCTGACACAGTGATAGTGTGGTCAGACATCATTGGGAGGGCGGCCTGGCGAGGGGCTCGGTCTGTGGAGCGCATAAATAAGGCCAGAATCAAAGTTAATGAGTTGGAGGGTGACATTGGCCTTTATTTGAGGGGCAATGGGGTACATCTGTCTGCAGTGGGCATTGATATGTGGTTCCTGGGGCTCCAGGAAGGGCTACAATGGGCCTTACGGCTGTGGCAAGTCGCCCACGCGTAAGGGGTCACTGGTGAGCGCCTGTGGCAAGGGTCTCTGGTTCCTGAAGTTCCTGAAGGTCGGAATGGTGGTTTGTATGTATGTGTGTGTGTGTGTATATATATATATATATATATATATATATATATAGTGTGGTACAGGTTGGGACCTATCTCGGTATCCTATCCTATCTGGAATTTGGGCTATCGGTCATTGAGCTATATGGTGCAAGAAGGTGATAATCATTTGTCCCTGTGCTGGTGGGATTGCGGCTAGGGGCCAGGATGCTGTGGTGGTCAGCCAATGAGATAGCATTACCTTCTTTCAGGAACCTCGGTTGTAGCAGTCAGTTAATTGGTTGGGATATATATATATATATATATATATATATATATATATATATATATATATATATATATATAACCCAACCAAATAACTGACTGCTACAACCTATCTGGCCAAGGTTACAATAAAATTTAAGGTTCCTTAAGAGCACGGTGGCCTCCATAATCCTTAAATGGAAGATATTTGGGAGGACCAGAACCCTTCCTAGAACTGGCCGTTCGGCCAAACTGAGCTATTGGGGAGAAAAGCCTTGGTGAGAGAGGTAAAGAAGTACCCAAAGATCACTGTGGCTGAGCTCCAGAAATGCAGTCGTGAGTTGAGAGAAAGTTGTAGAAAGTCAACCATCACTGTAGCCCTCCACCAGTCTGGGCTTTATGGCAGAGTGGCCAGACGGAGGCCTCTCCTCAGTGCAAGAAACATGAAAGCCTGCATGGAGTTTGCTAAAAAAACACCTGAAGGACTCCAAGATGGTGAGAAATAAGATTCTTTGGTCTGATGAGACCAAGATAGAACTTTTTGGCCTTAATTCTAAGCGCTATGTGTGGAGAAAACCAGGCACTGCTCATCACCTGTCCAATACAGTCCCAACAGTGAAGCATGGTGGTGGCAGCATCATGCTGTGGGGGTGTTTTTCAGCTGCAGGGACAGGACGACTGGTTGCAATCGAGGGAAAGATGAATGCGGTCAAGTACAGGGATATCCTGGACGAAAACCTTCTCCGGAGTGCTCAGGACCTCAGACTGGGCCGAAGGTTTACCTTCCAACAAGACAATGACCCTAAGCACACAGCTAAAATAACGAAGGATAGGCTTCACAACAACTCCGTGACTGTTCTTGAATGGCCCAGCCAGAACCCTGACTTAAACCCAATTGAGCATCTCTGGAGAGACCTAAAAATGGCTGTCCACCAACGTTTACGATCCAACCTGACAGAACTGGAGAGGATCTGGAAGGAGGAATGGCAAAGGATCCCTGAATCCAGGTGTGAAAAACTTGTTGCATCTTTCCCAAAAAGACTCATAGCTGTATTAGATCAAAAGGGTGCTTCTATTAAATACTGAGCAAAGGGTCTGAATACTTAGGACCATGTGATATTTCTTTTTTAATAAATCTGCAAAAATGTCAACAATTCTGTATCAATATGGGGTGCTGTGTGTACATTAATGAGGAAAAAATTAACTTAAATTATTTTAGCAAATGGCTGCAATATAACAAAGAGTGAAAAATTTAAGGGGGTCTGAATACTTTCCGTCCCCACTGTATATATTCAACAATCTGATAGGGGGTAGATATAATAATATCAGACTTTTGTTCTAAATCCAAAACACAGATGTATCATGAATAGCAGTGGCATTCTTTATAGCAGAGCGAGCATTAATTAATCCTCCCACTAACCTAAGTTTTTTTTTTTTCCCAAACTTGTCTGTCGCTTTCAGCTACTTCTAGAGAATTATTAAAAAAATTTAGGCATGTACAGTAGTCTCAGAGGCTATGGATAAACCAAATTTCTGTAGTTTGTCAGCTACCCTCTGTGAGATCTGACCAGTTGTATTCAGCGTCTTTAGCTGATCAGATGAATAAACAATCATGATTAAAAAACTGCACTCAGAATAGGTTACCTATAATAGAATACTAAGGTGCCCACCTGCCCCGCCACGTCCTGTCATAGACGGGCACAGACGGGCTTCCCGCCGGCGCAGCGGCGTCAGGAGGATATAGCGGCCAGACTCCACACAGAGAAGGGTTAATGAGTCAGCTCCACCCACAGAGGAAGTCCAATTCAGTGCGCATGTGCTGGGACCAGGCGTCCTGACCCTGAGTGCGGCTTCCTGCTGGATTGCACTTGTCCAGGGGGGACTCTGAAAGCTCTGAGGTAGGTGCAAAACAGCACAAGGGGATCCGCAACTGTAGACTGTCCTGTACCACCAAAAGAAAGCTCTATTTGTGTGAAAAAAAGGACAAAAAAATCATATGGGTAGCATGTTGCCTGACTGAGTAATTGTCATTCAAAATGTGAAAGCGCTGAAAGCTGAAAATTGGTCTGGTTAGGAAGGGGGTTTAAGTGCCCAGTGGTCAAGTGGTTAAAATCACTGCTCCCGAAAAAACAGCTGCTTTAAAAACATTTTTTCCAATTGATACATGTCTCCTGGGGCAGGACCCAGGTCCCTATATACTTTTTATGGCAAAGAACTTGCATATAAGCCTTCAGAGAGAACTTTGGATTTTGCAGGTTCGAGCCCCATTGACTTCCACTATTCCAGCATATGTGATCTGACAGGCATTTTTGCCTGCAATAGCGCTGCTTTCCATTTGCATTAGCACTCAGTTTCTGAGAGTTGAATTCATAATTGTCTTACTTGGCCACGTAAGTTGTGTCACTTCCGGTCGCTGTAAGATCACACCCTGATGTCATTATGACTGGAAGTGACGCAACTGACGCAGTGCGTTCCATGGACTCAGTAGTTAAACTGGAAGGAGGAAGTGCAGTACGCCAAGGTCATTACGATCTCTACCGAAGCACCTTCGGCATTCTCCGGCTTTTAGTAAGAGTGATTCATTGAACGCTTAACACTGATACTGAGCTATACGATCAACTTGAAACCACTATAGTGTCATGGAACATTGAATTTTAACCGAAAAACTTAATAAATGGTCAAACGGAACTACACTATGTGGAGTCTTTCTTCCCATGTTCCTGGATTTCGGAGGCTTACCAAAAACGGAACTACACTATGTGGATTCTTTCTTCCCATGTTCCTGGATTTCGGAGGCTTACCAAAAACGGAACTACACTATGTGGATTCTTTCTTCCCATGTACCTGGATTTCTGAGGCTTACCAACGTGGCTCCGATCGAGTATATGGCAGTATATTGATGTGGATTGAGGCCTGATAACCTTATCGTTTTGGTGAGTTTAAACTCCGGCGTGATGTGTGGAGCACCGTGTGGAGGAATTTGGTGAAAGGTGCATGCATCACTAACAAGTTTAAGACCACCCACTGTGTCCACTATTGACTTTTTTCACCATCTTCTGCCTTTTTCTGTTATTCAATGGTTATTATGTGTATATGGTGATGTCCATATACTAGCCAGTCATTTTTTAGTAACTGACAGGGGCGCCGCTTTGATGAGTATTTGCTACTGGTTAGCAGTTTGAGCTATTCGTCTTATGTGTAAATCTAAGATAGAGAGTATATTGTGAGATATTATATAATTATATATAGCACACTGAATTTGATTTTTGATCTAATATGAAAAAGGATGTATTCGTATGCGTTTATGTGATGTGGAAAGTTTTACATTTCTAATATTTTGTATTCATACCAGTATATCTGTTTTCCTCACACAGCGTGACAGCATATATGTATTGATAGGCTCTATTCCAGGACCGGTTATACTATATAAGTAAGTCTCCTCCCTGCAGGCAGCATTCTCTCATTTTTCCTCACTGCTACAGCCGGTTATGCTGCTGCTGAAAGCAGGATTTTTCTTTTCCCCTACCTTGCCGAATTCATCTGGCCAAGCTGCATAGGTTCAAGCCTCTCCTGTGACGAAGCTCCCCGCTGTACAGGCTGTAAATCTCCTATATGGCTGAGATCCGGAATGAGGGGGTGATGGCATCTGGTCTCTAGGGAATGCTCTTTCATCATGACTCCATGGATGGACATTCATTGGACTTCCTGTTTGGCCATGAAGCGTGCAGGTGGTAAGGCACCACATGGTGCACAAATCCATAGTATTCAGTTACTGCTGCAAGTATGTTGTTAACTTGCACCACTGAAAGCAGATGTCACACATGTGAATTTTTCTGGCTTGTCCATAGTTTGAGTCTGTTTACTATTGCCTCACAGGTTGTAGTTGGTGTCTGCAATACTGCTAATGCTGATAGCAGGTGTGCTGTGCTGGGCTGAAGCCTTCCTATTAACTCAGCAAGGCCTGGCCCTACAGGCTTGACTTATAGTCTGCAGGTATGCTGTTAGCTTGCACCACTGAAACCATATATCACACATGTGAATCTTGCTGGCTGTTCATAGTGACAATCTGTTTACTAATGCTTCATAGGTTGTGGTCTGTGTCTGCAGTATTACTAATGCTTAGGCTGATAGCAGGTGGTGCTGAGCCTTTCCTATTAACGCAGGGCCTGGCCCAGCAGGCTGGGCTTACTGTGTATTATTGCTTGGTTGTAGTATGGACCTTTTGCGGTACATGTGTCTAAGGTAGGTTTAACGTGCTAGTGCTAATTGTCTGACTATTAACCTGTGCTGCTTGCCTGTGATTACATTTACTCTACAGTACTAATGACTGCTATGCGTTAATTACTATGCATTTACATGCCGACCTTGATGCTAAAATGAAAGTCAGGATCTGCTTAGTTACATTTCCTTAGTCCTTTACCTGTTAGCAATGTGTAATTGCTTCTGTTATATGTGGTACCCCACAGAGGGATATGTGGTTTGCTGCTTGTGGTTATTACTAATGGTTTTTTAAAAAATACTCCCAGGCATGGCTCCAGTCTTTCAGCTCATCCATTGGCCAGTAGCAATCAGCCTTCCTAGAGACCAGCAACGTTCACTAAGGTGAGGGCAGGTTTGTCTGCCTAAACCTAAGTCACCCAGTAGGGTTGGCTGACAGAATTATATGTAAATTTGAGCTTTAGGATACGTGTTTTCTGTGCATTAATGAAGGCATTTGAATTTTCATTCCTCTCCTCCAACTCATTGCATTCCCTCCATGATGCATTAGAGCAGAAGGGTTATGACTGCATGTTCTTTAGTCAAAAGTAAGACTTGGTCAACAAGCAGAAGGATTAGGATCCAAAACTGCATATGGCATCGTTGCAATCAATCTCTCCAGCCATAAGTAAGGCTTGGCTTCCACAAATCCTACCCCATGATTTCCAAGGAGTACCGTTCACATCGGTGCGACTTCAAATGGCAGTGACGCCAAAGTAGTCCCTGCACTACTTTGATCCAACTGTGATGCAACTTGGGCCATGGACCTCAAGAATACACAGGCATTGCTTCAAGTAGCAACAAAATTGCACAACTTTTAGGTCGCAATAGTGGAAACTTAGGCTAAGATCGTCGATTGTCTTTAAACCTAGCAGGTGTATGTGTGTGTATACTGTATACACACTTCGAGATACCCATGCATCTGCAAGTACCTTTGCTTGGCCATTCGAGAGTTCACTATGAGTTAATATGGCAGATTTTGGCCTTTCCACAAACTCCAGGCATTTCCTAGGATATTAGGTCCAGAAGTGGCCGCCTTGCGGGAGCAAAGACTTCTGGTGAGCCTTGTTTGGGCAAAAAGCCTGGCACAATGTCTTCCAGGTCCTGGAAAAATGTTCTAGTTCAGACTCTGATCGAATTGGGAGGAGCCATCCTCGGGAGACCAACTAGTCTCATTACAGCAATGACCTGCCTGGAAGCAGTTCTGAATCTCTGAAAAATACAGTAGAGTTACCCTTAGAGAGTAACAGTATAAGTATCTCACTTGAACAAATTATAGCTCTTTCCCATTGGTTGCATCCCACGGTCGCAAAAGGGTAAAGAAGTAGCCTGTAGCAACCCATGAGGTCCTAGGGGCCCAATGAAAGGTTGACAACTGTATTAACTGGTTTTGTAGGAAGGGAAGACTTGCTTCCTGCACCAGGAACAGTGACTCCACAGAGGAGACAAGTCCCTTTTGGGAGGTAGCTAAGCTAGCTAATCTTTCAGCTTATCAGCTACTAGGCATATCAATCATCGCAATCTATTACTCGCCGGGTATTCATGCCAATGGAGGACAAGGTGTCCAAAGTCAGAGTTGCAGTGGTCGCAAGTCCTTCTGAAAACACAACAAAGAGAGCCTCAGCTATGCTGCAAAGACTCAGCAAAATGGGGAAGTCCTATCTTCGCTGTCGAGAAGGAATGCAAGACTAGTCAACTTCTGTCAGAGATATCTCCCAGTTTTCTATAACTTCCTGCCAGACGGCGTAAGGTTCAAAGCCGTTGGATGCCAAGGGATGGTCTCCAAACCAACAAGCCGTTCAAGGGATCGGCAACAAATAAGGCTATCAGGATATTGATCTGACAGTAACCAGAGGTGGAAGCAGTGAAACTACTGACATCCAACTGGGTCTGCAGATTAGCCAATATGTATATTGAACAAACCTAATAGTCTCCAGGATCCTTATCACGATCCGCAGTCGTTCAGTGGTGATGAGGACAATAATTGTCCGGTGGCCTGCAGGCCATGATATCCGCTGATACAGTCTCAGATCTGAGAACCTCTTATTCTCCTTCCTGAGATTCAACACCTCATACAGCGTGGCCAAAGGTATCTTCCAAATTCAGACAAGTTATACCTAGATGCTGGAGACCAAGAAGTGAAGGCTCACCTTTAGTGTTTGAAATCCTATGGAGGTCAGGGCACCTACTCCAAACTTTAAGTACATTAGATTATAGCAAACCCTACAGAATTTAAAGGATAGAATCCTCTGTTCCCTGCTGTAAGGATTGAATTGTATACAAGTAAGCCTAGAGACTGCATAGGTAGATGAGGCTCGGTCGTGTCCTCACTCTCTGGGATCCAGTAACTGTTGCATATCTTGGCAAACCAGTTCCGAAAGACCTGGGCAAATTGTTCTCCCCCCCCCCCTGGAGTCTTCCAAATAGTGTGGGACACATTGGGACTGATTTACGAAAGCCGTGCACCATCAGTAGAGGCGCACGCTGAGGCGCAAAGCACATTTTCATATTTACGAAACGGTGCGCTGGGAACAGAGCATGAATCCACCATTTACTATAGTGATCTCGGCGCATGGGAGAATGCAATCTCTGCGCCCCTCTGGACACGGAGCACGGTATCTTCAATTCAATATTAACAGAAGATGGAGGTGCCAATATTATGGGGTGATGTGAGGAAGTTTAGTAACAACTGCCCAAGTAACAAATATGCCCAAAATAGAATTTTAGAGCTTAGAACTGTGCGAGATCAATGAAATCAGTGTGCATGCGCAAGCAGCTCTTGCGCTCGTTCAAAAGCGTTTGCTCACTGCGCGGCCAAAATCTTAGTAAATGTCAAGCAATGTAAATGCAATTGTGTAAGTTGAACCTCTAAACTTAACAATTTTCGGTTTTTTTACGCTGGTTCACCTTTATGTATTTTTTTTAAGGATATTTGCACACGGGTCATGTTAGCATGTTACGTTGCCAACATGTGACATGCACCTTGTTAAAATTATGTAAACAGACTCTCGCTCCTTGGGCTAGCTTTTGTTTTTAAAGGGGAACTCCATACTTCATTCTCCAATGCTCTTGTCTCCCCCCTCTAATCCCTTGGATTTCCATGGGCTAACTTTTGCTTTTAAAGAGGCACTTCACACTCCATTCTACAATGCTCTTGTCTCCCCCTTCTAATGCATGTGATTTATTTCGGCTAACTTTTGCTCCATTCCATTCTCCAAAGGCTGGGAGCTGCCTTCACCAATACAAACCACATCCTTTTTCAGAGCATACAACAGGGCCAGCTAGGAAAGGGGAGAGAAGAGTGATAGCCCAACCCCCTCCTGAACCATACAAAGCCACATCCACTCAACATAGGTGGCTGCCTTTGGGGCATGTTGGGCTTAGCCCAATACCAACCACAAAGCACCTTGTACCCACTAGTTTAAAGGGGCTTTCCAAATTCCGTAAAGCCACCTGTCTGCAGCCCCCCACAACCCCAGCCTAGGGTTGTGTGGAAGAGGCCCTTGTCCCCCTGAATATGGGAACAAGGTGGTTGACTTTTGGTGTGCCCGAGCCCCTCCTGCCCCCAAGCATACACCCCCCTTTCATGGGCTGGCTTGCTGTGTGGTTGGCTAGGGGTTTGTTAGTGTTTGGGAGGGGCACAATATTTTTTTACTTTGGGGTGGGATTTTTCATGTGGGGGTTCTCTTTTTAAACCTTAACAGATCCAAATGACCTTGTATGTATTGGGTGGGGGCAGGCTATTTCTTTTTTTCTTTTTTTCAATCTTGCAGCTGCAATGTAGACATGTAACTTTTTCTCTAAAGCCGCACATTTTTGAAGCAGCATTTTGGATACATGCTACAGATGTACCACTTTACAGGCAGAGTGTCAGGTCACCTGTATCCAGGTGACAGATGCACCCCGTTGGGGTCAGGAGTGCACCGCTATGATAGTGAACCCTAAGGCTGACTGCTGCAGATGGAACTCGGGGTGGTTCAGGAAGGCAGGTCCCCTGGAGCACCAACACGGATCCCACAGTGAGTTAGAGCATAGATTCCCCAGGGTGTGGAGTCTAAGTGCCAGTTGGTGTTCACCAGTGCCTCTAGTGGTGAGGATGGACTGGGCTGCAACTGGCTCCAGCTTGCGGCCCCCAGGGTCTCCCAGCTCACGCTCACAGTAGGCTACAGGAGGATGGAGAGGAAACAGTAGCCCAGGACAGCAAGGAATAGTAAGGAGGTAGCCAAATGTTGGGGCGACTAGCAGACAAGGATAACAGAGAACACGCCAAAAGTCAGGGTCATAGGCAAACAGGGATAGTCGAGAACGCGCCAAAGGTCAGGGTCACAAGCAGACAGGAATAGTCGGGAACACGCCAAGATCGGTAATAGAGACAGAGACAACCTTAGAGCACACGGCAAACAGGAAGCCAAACACACAATATTGCACGGCAAGGCAGGCTTGGAGAATACAGTGTTAAATAGTGGTTTCTGTTGAGGCTAGGGTGGAGCCACACAGAGGGAAGATTACTTAAGCATGCAGGTTTGAGAGTACAAGCCTCAAGGCTGATACACAGACCAGGTAAGAGACAGACAGCTCATGAATGTATTACTGCAAAGTCATGACACAGAGTAAGCCCCCCCCCCCCCAAGTTACTAGCTTTTCATCAATTTTGCATTTTTAAAGGCATTGGTGACATTGATATATGCCTCTTAGGGTGGGCCCTGGGCCCCTATACCCATTTTAAGGCCAATAACTAGAAGATAAGCCAGCCAAGTGGGAAATAGCAAAATTAACAAGTCAGTTCCCATAGACTGCAATGATATTTGTTGTCTAACTTTTACCCATGTTAGGCTCTTTGTTTGCCCCCCTGGACCGGGGGTGTTTGTCCCATCTGTAATTTTGTAGCATGCTGGATGATGTGCTTAATTTTGGACAGGGGGGTGGCTTATTTGGTACTAGCTGCATTTGGGTTGGTCTGAGCATGCTCAGGGACTTTGAAATATTTATTGGTTTGTGCAAAAGTTATAGTCAGGGATGGACTGGCCATCGGGACTACCGGGAGATTCCCGGTGGGCCGATGGCTCAGTGGGCCAGTTTCAGAGACAGGGGAGGAGAGAGAGATACACAGCGCCAAATGTAGCATTAAAACAACTTTTATTCCACTTAAAGAATGTTACTGACAAAGTTAGTAGGGTGAAAGGCATTGAAACACTGTGCAAGAGTCCAGGCTTGTCATCAATCTGAATTAGGAGCCGCCAACGGGAACCGATCGGGCCAGTAGATGCAGAGCGCATCGGTGTGTACTACTACTTCCTGGTGGCAGAGGAATGATGGCCTGAAGGATGCATCACCTCCCACGCCTTGCATCATTTCCGGATGATGACATCACGTCCGCCCCATCATGCATTCCACCGCTACCAGGAAGTAGTAGCTTTGCATCTACTGGCCCGATCAGTTCCCGGTGGCGGCTCCTAATTCAGAACGATGACAAGCCTGGACTCTTGCACAGTGTCTCAATGCCTTTCACCCTGCTAACTTTGTCAGTAACGTTCTTTAAGTGGAATACAAGTTGTTTTAATGCTACATTTGGCGCTGTCTATCTCTCTCTTCTCCCCTGTCACGTTGTGTGTTTGGGGGGTACAGAGCTGGGTTGGAGGTGCCCAGCAAGTTCTGTAGTAGCACTGCATCTGGTGACAAGTGACTTGGCAGGTGACAGGCGACGGGGCAAGTGATATGCGGCATCTGGTGGCAGGCGAAGATGGCAATGCACATGCGACACCTGGTGGCAGGCGACGTGGCAAGTGACAAGCTGCCTCTGCTGACAAGTGACGTGGCAAGTGACATTTTTCATCTGGTGGCAGGTAACGTGGCAAGTGACATGTGGCATCTGGTGGCAGGCGACGTGGCAAGTGACACGTTGCATCTGGTGGCAGGCGATGGTGGCAAGTGAGATGCGACACCTGGTGGCAGGCAACGTGGCAAGTGACATGCGGCATCTGGTGGCAGGCGACATGGCAAGCGACACGCTGCATCTGGTGGCAGGCGATGGTGGCAAGTGACATGCAGCACCTGGTGGCAGGCAACGTGGCAAGTGACATGCAGCATCTGGTGGCAAGCGACATGGCAAGTGACGTTCTGCATCTGGTGGCAGGTAACGTGGCAAGTGACATGCGGCATCTGGTGGCAGGCGACGTGGCAAGTGACAAGCTGCCTCTGCTGACAAGTGCCGTGGCAAGTGACGCCACATCGCCTGCCACCAGATGCAGTGTGTCACTTGCCACGGCACTTGTCAGCAGAGGCAGCTTGTCATTTGCCACGTCGCCTGCCACCAGATGCCGCATGTCACTTGCCACGTTGCCTGCCACCAGGTGCCGCATGTCACTTGCCACCATCGCCTGCCACCAGATGCAGCGTGTCGCTTGCCATGTCGCCTGCCACCAGATGCCGCATGTCACTTGCCACGTTGCCTGCCACCAGGTGTCGCATCTCACTTGCCACCATCGCCTGCCACCAGATGCAACGTGTCACTTGCCACGTCGCCTGCCACCAGATGCAACGTGTCACTTGCCACATTGCCTGCCACCAGATGCAGTGTAAGTTACGTGGCAGGTGACACACTCAGGGCTCCCACTGATTCTGCATTATGGTGAGTTGAACTATTTCATGTTATATTACAATGTAATAATAGAAATAATGCGCTTCAATCATCCTGACACCATAACAACCATGGTGCCAAGAAGCTTGAAGCGCCAACACCAGGTGTTTGGAGTAAAGTGTGCCGGTCTGAAAGAAGTCCAGGGCCAAATTTTTGTCCCAGTCCAGCCCTGGTTATAGTGTCTATAAACTAGGGTACATTTTCTGGAATTTACACAGCTTTTAGTTTATGATTGCCTATCTCATTTCTTGAGGTGCTAAAATGGCAGGGCAGTACAACCCCCCCCCCCCCCCAAAATGACCCCATTTTGGAAAGTAGACACCCCAAGGAAATTGCTGAGAGGCATGTTGAGCCCATTGAATATTTAATTTTTTTGTCCCAAGTGATTGAATAATGACCAAAAAAAAAAAATTTACAAAAAGTTGTCACTAAATGATATATTGCTCACACATGCCATGGTTATATGTGGAATTGTACCCCAAAATACATTTTGCTGCTTCTCCTGAATACGGGGATACCACATGTGTGGGACTTTTTGGGAGCCTAGCCGCGTACGCGGCCCCCCGAAAACCAAGCACCGTCTTCAGGATTTCTAAGGGCGTAAATTTTTTATTTCACTCCTCACTACCTATCACAGTTTTGAAGGCCATAAAATGCCAAGATGGCACAACCCCCCCCCCCCCCAAATGACCCCATTTTGGAAAGTAGACACCCCAAGTTATTTGCTGAGAGTCCATGGAATATTTTATATTTTGCCACAAGTTGCGGGAAAATGACAAACTTTTTTTTTTTTTTGCACAAAGTTGTCACTAAATGATATATTGCTCAAACATGCCATGGGCATATGTGGAATTATACCCCAAAATACATTTTGCTGCTTCTCCTAAGTACGGGGATACCACATGTGTGGGACTTTTTGGGAGCCTAGCCACACACTGGGCCCCAAAAACCAAGCACCGCCTTCAGGATTTCTAAGAGCGTAAATTTTTGATTTCACTCCTCACTACCTATCAGTTTTGAAGGCCATAAAATGCTAAGATGGCACAACCCCCCCCTAAATAACTAACTCCATTTTGGAAAGTAGACACCCCAAGCTATTTGCTGAGAGGCATGTTGAGTCCATGGAATATTTTATATTTTGCCACAAGTTGCGGGAAAATGACAAACTTTTTTTTTCTTTGCACAAAGTTGTTACTAAATGATATATTGCTCAAACATGCCATGGGCATATGTGGAATTACACCCCACAATAAATTCTGCTGCTTCTCCTGAGTACAGGGGGTCCCCGGGTTACGAACAAGATAGGGACTGTAGGTTTGTTCTTAAGTCGAATTTGTTTGTAAGTCGGAACAGTACCTTTTTTTTCAGTGCAAATCCAGTCTTTTATTTATTTTTGTATAATTTTGTTATTTTTAATATTATTTTTCTTATTCTTTACTTTTTTAATTACTACTTTTTTATTTTATTAATTTAATTATTACTGTATTTCTTATTTTTTTTTTTTTTTTATCAATTTTTTTTTCATTTAAACTTTATTGCTATCACACAGGAGAAAACAATTCCCTGTGTGATAGCAATTGGAGGTGTCAGGTTCTCTTTTTTGACCCTGTCACCTCCAAAACAGGAGTCCCAGCACTGTGTTAGATTTCCACAGCACAGCACAGCACAGCTCTCCCCTCTTACAGTTTACATGGCAGCAGGGACAGGAGACACCAGAGAGAGGGGAGCCGATGTGTTGATGTGTGATGGCACAGCAGGGAGATGGATGGATGGAGACAGCAGCAGTGTCTGTGATCCGAGTCCGGGCAGGCTGGCCGCAGTGCACCTCGGCGGGGCAGCGGCACAGGAAAGACCGGGGATCCTGGAGGCTTTACTAGGCCGCACTAGGCCGCGGCCACGACGGGCAGTTTTAGCGGCCTGGCAGGCCACCGGACCTTACCAGGCCTGTGGATGGGCAGGCCAGGAACGGAGGAACGGCTCAGTCAAGCAAGGAGAGGAAGATTCGGCCAGCAGTGACGTCATTCGGGCCCCGTTCGTAAGTAGGAGTTGTTCGCAACTCGGATGTTCGTAAGTCGGGGACCCCCTGTATGGGGATACCACATGTATGGGACTTTTTGGGAGCCTAGCTGCATATGGGGCCCAGAAAACCAATCACCACCTTCAGGATTTCTAAGGGCGTACATTTTTGATTTCACTTCTCACTACCAGGCATGGTGAGTATTTTGCAGCTCTCATTTGTTTTTGAAAATGAAGAAAGAAAAGAAAAATGTATTTTTTTTTTCTTTTTTTCAATTTTCAAAACTTTGACAAAAAGAGATGTCTGCAAAATACTCACCATACCTCTCAGCAAATAGCACAGCTCCCCTCTTCTCCCACAGCTCCCCTCTTCTCCCACAGCTCCCCACTTCTCCCACAGTCCACAGATCCCCTCTTCTCCCACAGCTCCCCTATTCTCCCACAGTCCACAGCTCCTGTCTTCTCCCACAGTTCCCCTCTTCTCACAGTCCACAGCTTCCCTCTTCTCTCACAGTCCACAGATTCCAGGTTTGCCAAGTCAGAGCACAGTTCTATACCACTTAAATAAAATAGTATCAGAGATAATGGAGGTCTCTGATCCCAGCACTCAGAATGGATAAAAAGTAATTGATTGTGCTCATCAAACTGCTATCATAAAGTAAAACAATAATGTAAAATATATACCCCCTTAGAAAAAGAAAATATAACATTTGAAAATAATAAATCCATCAGTCCTTCAAATGCAATTGTAATGCTGATATGATATACATGATCTGATAAAGTCTACAGAATATGTAGCTCTATAGATACTATCCTTAAAAGATCACTAATGATGTTGATCGTAATGCTAATAGGACCTCAATAAAATAAGGAATTTAAGAACACAGTCTAGATACAATAAACATAGCTGAAATGATACATCAAGTCCTTCCAGTAGCAATTGCATGCGAGTAGCTGACAGTGAAAGAGGTGAGCTTCTAATCCATCCAAGTGCACTAATCCTGGGCTGCTACACCTTCACCGAATCACCTCGTGATAACCCCCTTTGCAAATGTGCTTGCCATTAAATCTATTAAAAACGATCTGTTATATCATATGATAATCTCTACATATAGAGTAGATTACAAAAAAAAAATGGATGAAAAGAACTGAAGGAAAGCAACCCAATAATATTACAGTCGCTAGAAAGGAATGCTTCCTGCAAATCTTTAGTGATTCTACATACTAGCTTCGGGAGGTTAATTGCCATCTAAAGTTTATATAGCTAGCCATATGGATGTAGCTACCGTATCCCTCCACTAGCCTGTATAGTCACTAATACTTTGTTGCCTCTATCCATAATAAATAAAAAATTTCCAGTAGTGGGGTCAAAATACATAAATCTAAAATGCTACATCTAGTCCCTCTACATATATGAATAAATTATAATAACTTGAATAAAATGAGACTAGACTGCAATTCAGTGAAATACAAGAACAAATTATCATAGAAGCAGAAACAGCAATATATTCATAGAATCTCTTATGGGCTAACATAGTATCAATCTGATAAAACACGGATTTAAAAATGCCTAATACCACTGCTGTGCATAGGCAGTGACTGATACTTTGCTATATATATATATATATATATATATATATATATATATATATATATAATGAATAAAATTAGTAAAAAATTACCAGCAGTAAGGTCAATATATCAAAAAAAATTAGAGATACTCCCTCTACTGAGCAGAAGGGGAATTACAGCCCTTATCTGCGTTTGGATGTGAATTTTAACCTCCATCTGCGTTTTGCTATGACCATCAACACAAACTAAAAAGGCCAGAATGTAAAAAATTTTAAAAAATATAAAAAATGTATGATCATCATACTTCTCAAAGATATCCCAATTTAACTATCTTACTAACTCTAATAATTGCTTATAAAGCAATTGAGATCGAATTCTATGTTCAATCCATTGGGGCTGAGTGTTTTGGTCAGAAAAATCCACTGCGATTCTCGTTTAGATATCTCTCTTACCATATTCGCTCCTCTCCAACTGGGGTGAAGTTTATCAATACCCCAGAATTTGAGGCCTGTTGGATTTCTATCATGTTTTTCCCTGAAGTGTAAGGATACACTGTGTTCTTTGTACCCTATTAGAATATTGTAGATATAAAAAAACAAAAAGGATTCTAAAGGAGAAAATTTGCGCTAGGTGTAAAGATAAAGAATGTGAAAATAAAAAAATGTGAATATGAAACCTATGAGGAAGGTATCCTGCAGCTGGACACTATAACCCTGATAGGGGGCACCACTAGATATATATAAAGAAAAGTGCAGCGCTGGATATAAACAGACATTAAAAGAAGAAAACCACAGTGCACAATGATTCACTAATAACGAATTAAATCAAAATTGTACATATTATCCATACATATTCTAATGTAGTAACAAACTGGGGTATTAAAAAAATTCCTGTGAAATTAAATGCGCGGCTATCTCCACCGCAAAACACTGTCACACTAAATATATCGTGCTTAGTATTCATATAGTGTCCATAGATACAAATAAGTGAATCCCTGTTTGGGTAAATCCGTGACTTCCACCGCAATAGACCCGTCACCATAGGGTGACAGACCAGGAAGTTTACTCCCGGACGAGACCCATTCACTGAAGGGACAACATCCAAAGTGGAGGTCTTTCATGCCTTTTATTAACGGCTGTCTGGTAAGCCTTTAATCTTCCTATGGTGATGGGTCTATTGCGGTGGAAGTCACGGATTTACCCAAACAGGGATTCACTTATTTGTATCTATGGACACTATATGAATACTAAGCACGATATATTTAGTGTGACAGTGTTTTGCAGTGGAGATAGCCGCGCATTTAATTTCACAGGAATTTTTTTAATACCCCAGTTTGTTACTACATTAGAATATGTATGGATAATATGTACGATTTTGATTTAATTTGTTATTAGTGAATCATTGTGCACTGTGGTTTTCTTCTTTTAATGTCTGTTTATATCCAGCGCTGCACTTTTCTTTATATAATATTGTAGATATGTTCTGATACCCTCATACCTAGTGTTCTTTTTGTGCGTCTGTTCTACATAAGGCCACCCGGACATTCTAGGGCATATACTACATGTGTGGAAAAGCATGAGATAAATTCTTTAATTTGGAATTCCTTTCCATTGGCTGTAGGTACAAAGCTTGTCAAACCTCTCAAGTGAGTAGCAACTTGTTGGCATGCCTTGCATTTTCTGCAGGCGTAAAAACCTGCTCGATCCCAAAACATTTTGGTTTTACCTGGAGGATCGAGTACTTTTTTAACGACTTGATCTCCAAAAGATGAGGTCTTTCTATATATAAATGGTGGATTTTCTGGTAATACTCTACTCAGTACCTTATCCATACATAATATATTCCAATGCTTCTTAATTAACATTTCGATTACTCGATATTGTTCATGGAACCCACTTATAAAACCCCATTCATGTTTAGAGTCATGTCTCCTTACTTTGGGAGCTAGACAAGATTCTTGTGCGTTAGAGCCCACCTCCGTGATCAGTTTTTCTAGTGGCTGGGCTTTATAGCCCTTTTCCACGAAACGTTGTTTTATGTATTCCGCCTGGGTCACATAATCTGCATCAAAGGTGCAGTTACAGCGTATCCGTGTGAATTGCCCCTTAGGTATATTACGTAACCACTGTGGATGATGCCCGCTCTGTATTGGAATATATCTGTTACGATCAGTACTTTTGAAAAATGCTTTAGTGTACAGCTGATTCTCTCCTTTCATAACCATAACGTCTAAATAGTGTATCTGCTCATGACTCCAGTTAAATTCAAGTTTAATGTTATTAGTCAGAATGCTAATTTGTAGTCCTGTGAGCCTCCAGGTAATTGACCAAATCTGGTCTCCAAAATAGTATATCTTTGCAAATGATCAGCTGCTAACGTTACGCATGTCTCATAACCATGCAAAATAGTTAACCAAATTGTACACACGCTGCGCTTATCAAAATAAAAAAAATAAGAAATTTCCACTAAAATATTAATAAAGTGATATTGTGCTTAACATATACAAAATCTATTAATACTATACTATACGTTAATGTGCAATAAATTTCAATAAATGAATAAATAGGTAAAAGTGCTCCAATAAGCCTGTGTATTGCAAATATTCCACAAAGCTTGTGCAATTTTCAAACATTAATAGATAATTCAACACAAACATCCATGCGATTTAGTGTTGCATCCAAGCATATCAGTACTGCATCTATGCAATATGGTGTTAGTGCAATGTTCGAACAATAAAAAGTTAAGAAATACAAAAAACCCTTCAATGCGATTTGGTGCTACATCCATGTGATTCTATGCAATTCAGTGCTGTGTTGCTGTGCAATGATCAAATTAACAGTCCGATTTAGTGTTGCATCCATGCATTTCAGTGCTGCATCTATGCAATATGGTGTTAGTGCAATGTTCAAACAATAAAAAGTTAAAAAATACAAAAAACGCATCCATGCGATTTGGTGTTGCATCCATGTGATTCTATGCAATTCAGTGAACACAAACTAAAGTGCTGTGCGCTCATACAAGTGCTCCCCCCCAGGTGATAGCCCCTCACCTTAGGGCGTGCGACCTTGCAATTAAGTTTGGTCAGAATGCGCCTTACAACCTCTCTGGGTTCGATGTTATATGCAGGGTCCTGGATAGATTTGCACTGGTGCCTCTGTTCCTCACAGCAGTCCCGTTTGTACCTCAATATATCAACACAAAAAGGACTTCATGGTGCAGTATGTACTAAATTTATTAAAATCATAAACAAATCCCGCAATGGGTACTCACAGTAACAAGGCGCTTAAGGGCGCCACACTAAAACAGCAGAGACGAACGGGCAACAGTGGCAGGTATGGGGTGGCGTGCTAATCTGTCCCAACAGGTTGTATGTATAACGTTCCGTCCTGTCCCCTTCCCCTACGCGTGTTCGATACAAGGGGTATTTCATATCTTCATCAGGGGGTGATCACGCCCTAAGGTGAGGGGCTATCACCTGGGGGGAGCACTTGTATGAGCGCACAGCACTTTAGTTTGTGTTCACCATAACACATGAATGGATTGTGGAAGATCTGTGGACTGTTAATTTGATCATTGCACAGCAACACAGCACTGAATTGCATAGAATCACATGGATGCAACACCAAATCGCATGGATGCGTTTTTTTGTATTTTTTAACTTTTTATTGTTTGAACATTGCACTAACACCATATTGCATATATGCAGTACTGATATGCTTGGATGCAACACTAAATCGGACTGTTAATTTGATCATTGCACATCAACACAGCACTGAATTGCATAGAATCACATGGATGTAGCACCAAATCGCATGGATGCGTTTTTTTGTATTTTTTAACTTTTTATTGTTCGAACATTGCACTAACACCATATTGCATAGATGCAGTACTGATATGCTTGGATGCAACACTAAATCGCATGGATGTTTGTGTTGAATTATCTATTAATGTTTGAAAATTGCACAAGCTTTGTGGAATATTTGCAATACACAGGCTTATTGGAGCACTTTTACCTATTTATTCATTTATTGAAATGTATTGTACATTAACGTATAGTATAGTATTAATAGATTTTGTATATGTTAAGCACAATATCACTTTATTAATATTTTAGTGGAAATTTCTTATTTTTTTTATTTTGATAAGCGCAGCGTGTGTACAATTTGGTTTAATGTTATTAGTATTGCTATTAAGCCATTGGGAGTATTCCATTAGTGAGGACTCTGCACCTTGCCAAATGATAAACAGGTCATCTATGTAGCGTTGGTAGAACAAAAGTTCTTTTCTCTTATTTTGATAGACCCATTTGTCCTCCCATTTGCTCATAAATAAGTTTGCCAGACTTGGCGCACATTGCGCCCATTGCTACTCCAGTCTTCTGGCTATAGAAGTTACCTGCATACCAGAAATAATTATGTGTTAATAGTCCAGGATCATCCTTAAAAATTTCTTTTGAACAAAAGGGATATCATCCCTTTTACTAAAGGCCCAATTGAGAGCCAGGAGCGCATCGTCATGCTGAATTATCGTGTATAAAGACGCGACATCTGCAGTCACCAAAAAAATGTCAGCATCTTTGGAAAAGGATACATTTTTTAATTTTCTGCAAGAAACTTGTGGTGTCTTTAAGATAAGCTTTTGTAGTTATGACACTGGACTGTAAAAAATGGTCTAGGTACTGGCCTACTCGAGCAACACGGAGTCTATGCCATTGACAATAGGTTTGGCCGGGGGTCTCTCTGGGTCCTTATGAATTTTAGGGACCGTGTAAATTGTGGGTATTCTGTTGAAGCTGGGGCATAAATACAATTATTCTTTTTTGGTAATTATTTGCTTGTAAAACCCATAATCAACACAATTTTGCAAATCTGTCCTATATTTACTAGTGGAGTCCTTATCTAAGTGGAGATATGTGTTTTCATCCTTTAGCTTGTTGGAGAGCCGTGAGTGGTATTAGGTCTTATCCATGACCACCACTCCCCCTCCTTTATCTGCCAGACGTATAATTACATCTTTTCTATTCACCAAAGCTTTGATGCCATCCGTTATGTATTTAGGGTTCAGCATTTTATTAGGTGTAACTATGTCCAAATATTTTAGGACCAATTGTGTAAAGACCTCTATCTGATGGTTAGCAGGTTGTGGAGGATTGAAGAGTGATCTATTTTTAAGGCCGCTATCGACTCCTATCGTGTCTGGTACTTTTTTGGTCCTTAGATTGTAATTATTGGACAGAAAATACTTCTTTATATTAAGCTTTCTAACATACTTGTGTATGTCGATGTAATTGTTGAATTTATTCATAGGTTTTGTAGATGCACATTTTAGCCCTGCATTCAGAAAATTTGTTTCCTTTTGTGTTAGTTTGACCTTGGATAAGTTGTAGATTCCACTTAATCCTGTTCCCTTCGCCTTTTTCTGCTGGGCTCTCCAACCTGCTCGGCAGCCTCTTCGTGATTGGTCCTCATGCCCCTGGGTGGGCTGTGATAACCCTCCCATTGTGGGGGTTGCCACAATTCCTGTGCATTGTTGGGGTAGTATGATTGTCTCAAGCGTTCCCTCCAAGGGCGGCTGGCATGACTCCAGCCTCTGGAGGCGCCCCTCACGCCTCTCCCTAAAAAAGGGGTTGGGCGTGGGGATTGTGTGTTGTATTCATTGTCTCTATTATTCTGATGGCTCAACACATCATATCTATTCTGAGTATTAACCTTATACCTTTGGTCATATCCAGTATTATCTAATGTGTGTCTGGAAATCCTTTGGCCATTATTCCTGCCTCTTCCAAATTGTTTATTACCCCTCCCTCTTATTTTCTGGGGGATCTGTGTAATTTGCCCATCACTATTTGATTGTTTAGTCTGTACGGTTGTTATTGGTGGTCTTTCATCCGATGTGCCATAACTATGTTGGTTAGCAATGAGTGGTGGTACATCTCTCAATGGTTGTTGTGGGGGAATATCCATATTGTCCGCACTCTGCCATAGATGGATGGAATTGTTTCTGAAATCATTCAAATCTCTCCTAAACTTTTTTAACCCTTTCATGACTAAGCCTATTTTTGAAATTTGGTGTTTACAAGTTAAAATCCATATTTTTTGCTAGAAAATTACTTAGAACCCCCAAACATTATATATATTTTTTTAGCAGAGAATCTAGAGAATAAAATGGAGATTGTTGCAATATTTTATATCACACGGTATTTGTGCAGCGGTGTTTTAAACGCAAATTTTTGGAAAAGGGACACTTCCACGAATTTTAAAAAATCCAAACAGTAAAGTTACCACAATTTTTTTTATATAATGTGAAAGATGATGTTACGCCGAGTAAATGGATACCAAACATGTCATGCTTTATAATTGCACGCACTCGTGGAATGGCGACAAACTATGGTAGCTATGAATTTCCATAGGCGACGCTTTACATTTTTTTTACGGTTACCAGGTTAGAGTTACAGAGGAGGTCTAGGGCTAGAATTATTGCTCTTGCTCAGACGATCGCGGCGATACCTCACATGTGTGATTTGAACACTGTTTACATATGCGGGCGCGACTTCCGTATGCGTTTTGTTCGCTGCGCGAGCTCGCGGGGTCGGAGGCGCTTTTAAAAAAAAATTTTTTTTATTTATTTTTATACTTATAAATTGTGTTTAAAAAAAAAAATGTTTTTTTTTTACTTTTATTGCTGTCACAAGGAATGTAAACATCCCTTGTGACAGTAATAGGTGGTGACAGGTACTCTTTATGGAGGGATCGGGGGTCTAAAAGACCCCCGATCCCTCCTTTGCACTTTAAAGTATTCAGATCGCCGAAAATGGCGATTCTGAATACTGTGTATTTTTTTAAATTCGGCGCCATTGGCAGCCGAGTAAACGGGAAGTGACGGCATGACGTCGCTTCCGCGTTTACATTGAGAAGGCTGGAACGAAGCCGCCCACAGCTTCGTTCCAGCCCGCCCACAGCCGCCGGAGGCAGCTGATTGGACACCGGGCCTCCCGATCGCACGGGAGGCCCGGTAAGAGCGGCGGGAGGGGGGACGTCCCCTCCCGCTCCTCCGGTATAACAGCCGAGCGGCTTTTAGCCGCATCGGTTGTTATATACGGATAGCCGATCGCCCGCTGGAAACAACGGTACCGGGATGATGCCTGCAGCAGCGGGCATCATCCTGGTATAACCCCCGAAAGCCGAGTACGCAGATGTGCGTACGGTCGGCGGGAAGGGGTTAATTTCTTTTTCTGCGTTTCCCTATCAATTTTCTCCAACTTCTTTTTAATTTCATTGTCAAAATTGACTAATTGTTGTGTGCCTTTAATAGCGTCTAATTTGTCTTGTAGGTCAGCAATCTTTTTCTCTAATAGTGTCATCTTTTTCCTTTTACGTTTTAGCACTAATTGTTGCAGTTTGAAGCCTACTCTGTTAAAGAAGTCAAACCATTCTGATGTTGATTCACTGTCATCAAGTCCGTCTTGTGGACTGACCTCCCACCTCAAACTGAGCATAATTTACTTTCAAATAGTGTTCAAAAGTCTGCACATCCCACCATGTGCGGATCTGCTTCTCTAGTGCATTGGCTAGGGAATTCAAGATGACATTAAAATCCTCATTCTCTACCCATTCTCCTTCAGAGGAGAAAAGTATATCCAAATTAACTTGGCGATTATTAATAAAATTGATGGAATCCATGATCGCTATGTGTATTGATATAAAGCAATTAAGTAAAATAATATCAGAGATAATGGAGATCTCTGATCCCAGCGCTCACAATGGATAAAAAGTAATCGATTGTGCTCATCAAGCTGCTATCATAAAGTGAAACAATAATGTAAAATATATGCCCCCTTAGAAAAAGAAAGTATTGACAGCGCTTAGTATAAATAAAAAATTAACCAGTATAATATTGCATATATTGCACTAATCCAATATTTTCAATCAGATCAAAATAACATTTGAAAATAATAAATCCATCAGTACTTCAAATGCAATTGTAATGCTGATATGATATACATGATCTGATAAAGTCAACAGTATATATAGCTCTATAGATACTATCCTTAAAAGATCAGTAATGATGTTAATCGTAATGCTAATAGGACCTCAATAAAATAAGGAATTTAAGAACACAGTCTAGATACAATAAACATAGCTGAAATGATAGATCAAGTCCTTCCAGTAGCAATTGCATGCAAGTAGCTGACAGTGAAAGAGGTGAGCTTCTAATCCATCCAAGTGCACTAATCCTGTGCTGCTACACCTTCACCGAATCACCTCGTGATAACCCCCTTTGCAAATGTGCTTACCAAAGGTAAGAATCAACAAGGCCCGTGATCACTTTCCCAAAATAGATCTGCTCCTCAGCCACTGTATGGATCAGCTCTCCAAAGCCAGAATGTATCAAAAGCCGTGGACATATCATGCAAAGATACAAGGGGAGGCTTCCATAGTGTTATATTGTTTATTAAAATCACAAAACCCCCCTAGTACAAGTTATGCTTACAAGAGAAACGAGGTTTAAATGCAGCCGTATCACAGTGTCAGTGTCAGCTCAGTGTCAGCTCACCGCTGGTCGAAATTCAAACAGTCTCGCCCTGTCGCGATGAGTCCCAGGATAACGCTGTCTGTGTCAAGCTAAAGGGTCGCGTGGTCACCCCCTGATGCGTTTCGTCATTACGTCTTCAGAGGGCGTGGCCACGCAACACGACCGTCGATTTACATAGCATGGATGGCGGGCCCACTCAGCAGCACCATAACGGACGTCATCGGATGCAAGCCCGCCCCTCCAAGGACAGATGGAAGCCGGCACGCAGCATCCCATCCATCCCCACTGGCTCGCTCCCTGTCAGCACTATATTCATAGGCTGGTTAAACCATGCATATAGAAAATCCAATAAATTCAACCGTCATTAAATCTATTAAAAACGATCTGTTATATCATATGATAATCACTCATCTACATATAGAGTGGATTACAAAAAAAATGGATGAAAAGAACTGAAGGAAAGCAACCCAATAATATTACAGTCGCTAGAAAGGAATGCTTCCTGCAAATCTTTAGTGATTCTACATACTAGCTTCAGGAGGTTAATTGCCATCTAAAGTTTATATAGCCATACGTATGTAGCTACCGTATCCCTCCACTAGCCTGTATAGTCACTAATACTTTGTTGCCTCTGTCCATAATAAATAAAAAATTTCCAGTAGTGGGGTCAAAATACATAAATCTAAAATGCTACATCTACTCCCTCTACATATATGAATAAATTATAATAACTTAAATAAAATGAAACTAGACTGCAATTCAGTGAAATACAAGAACAAATTATCATAAAAACAGAAACAGCAATATATTCATAGAATCTCTTATGGGCTAACATAATATCAATCTGATAAAACACGGATTTAAAAATGCTTAATACCACTGCTGTGCATAGGCAGTGACTGATACTTTGCTACCTCTATATATAATGAATAAAATTAGTAAAAAATTACCAGCGATAAGGTCAATATATCAAAAACATTAGAGTTACTCCCTTTCGTGGAAAAGGGCTATAAAGCCCAGATACAAGAAAAACTAATCACGGAGGTGGGCTCTAACTCACAAGACTCTTGTCTAGCTCCCAAAGTAAGGAGACATGACTCTAAACATGAATGGGGTTTTATAAGTGGCTTCTTAATGATAATTAAGAAGCATTGGAATATATTATGTATGGATAAGGTACTGAGTAGAGTATTACCAGAAAATCCACCATTTATATATAGAAAGACCTCATCTTTTGGACGTCGTTTAAAAAGTACTCGATCCTCCAGGTAAAACCAAAATGTTTTGGGATCGAGCAGGTTTTTACGCCTGCAGAAAATGCAAGGTATGCCAACAAGTTGCTACTCACTTGAGAGATTTGACAAGCTTTGTATCTACAGCCAATGGAAAGGAATTCCAAATTAAAGAATTTATCTCATGCTTATCCACACATGTAGTATACGCTCTAGAATGTCCGTGCGGCCTTATGTATATCGGACTCACAAAAAGAACACTAGGTAAGAGGGTATCAGAACATATCTACAATATTCTAATAGGATACAAAGAACACAGTGGGGGTCATTTGCTAAGATGAATGAGCTGCGCTGGTTCGTACCTTAATTGGTGCGCCGGATAAATCCTTAATTGAGCATGTGAACCGGCACACGCACTGCAGTACCTGCGAGAATGTTTCCAGCGCAATCCCATCGCGCTGGTTCTTGGTGAGATACATCTCGCGCTCGCTGCAATAGGAAAAACACATCTTCCTATTAAAGCAGCGCGAGAAAAAACATCATGGGTTCCCCCTCCAGGGGCATACCAGGCCCTTCAGTCTGGTATGGATTTTAAGGGGAACCCCCTACGCCAAAAAAAAACGGCGTGGGGGTCCCCCCAAAATCCATACCAGACCCTCATCCGAGCACATAGCCAGGCCGGTCAGGAAAGGGGGTGGGGACGAGCGAGTGCCCCCCGAACCGTACCAGGCCGCATGCCCTTAACATGGGGGATGGGTGCTTTGGGGAAGGGGGGCGCGATGCGGCCCACCCCAGCCCAAAGCACCTTGTCCCCATGTTGATGAGGACAAGGTACAAGAGAATAAGAAAACACTGCGCTCTAATAGCAAAAATAAAATATATGTGAGCCAGCAGCTGCATACATTGTGACAAACAATAACTGGTAAATGGGAAAAAAATGCAGCGCTAAGAAGTAATAGGAAGTTAGGGTGTAGTGAAACAATTAAGTAAGAGATGCTGTACTGAACAGTAAAGCATATGTGCAAAAACCATAAGTGAAATGAAATGAACAAACACAGTATAAAGTGTCCACATATGGTAAATGGATGATTCCAAACTCAAATTATTAAGAGGAACTGGTATGGACCAAAAAATGATGTGAAACTAGAAAATAAAGTCAATGGTGCACGGTGTGGATCTGTGACTGAGTCAACAACGGGGTACAGAACTTCCGTAGCTGTAAACCAACATCTCGATATGGGGCATCAGAATGAAAACATCAGGAAGTAAGATAAGATGGGTACTCTTACCAGATGACGTGGACTCCACTGTCATATGACATGGAGTCAATGGTGCATGGAGCCAAACCTAGGCTGGAAAACGATATCCGGAACGGTGGAACCTCTGTCTCCCTTCTTGACTTCTCTGGTGGGGTGAAGAAACATCAGGAAGGGCCGCCAACTGGATATCAGCCAATAGACCTCAAGGATGTGTTCCAAGGAGAAGCCGGGGACAGATTTGATCCAGACCCCGTGATGGAAGTAGGGCTACTGGAAGGCAATTTCTTGCATCGGGATAATATGCAAATAAAAAATAAAAAGCTTCTGCATAGTGCAGGTAAACCAGGGATTTTTATTTCTAAAAATACCATACAAAAAATGGATAAAAGTGATCACAATTAAAATAAAATCTAAGCAGTGCAAGGAAAGGGAGATCGACCGACGCGTTTCGACCAAGGGGGTCTTCAACAGGGGCAGGGTCTCCTGTTGAAGACCCCCTTGGTCGAAACGCGTCGGGCGATCTCCCCTTCCTTGCGCTGCTTAGATTTTATTTTAATTGTGATCACTTTTATCCATTTTTTGTATGGTATTTTTAGAAATAAAAATCCCTGGTTTACCTGCACTATGCAGAAGCTTTTTATTTTTTATTTGCATATTATCCCGATGCAAGAAACTGCCTTCCAGTAGCCCTACTTCCATCACGGGGTCTGGATCAAATCTGTCCCCGGCTTCTCCTTGGAACACATCCTTGAGGTCTATTGGCTGATATCCAGTTGGCGGCCCTTCCTGATGTTTCTTCACCCCACCAGAGAAGTCAAGAAGGGAGACAGAGGTTCCACCGTTCCGGATATCGTTTTCCAGCCTAGGTTTGGCTCCATGCACCATTGACTCCATGTCATATGACAGTGGAGTCCACGTCATCTGGTAAGAGTACCCATCTTATCTTACTTCCTGATGTTTTCATTCTGATGCCCCATATCGAGATGTTGGTTTACAGCTACGGAAGTTCTGTACCCCATTGTTGACTCAGTCACAGATCCACACCGTGCACCATTGACTTTATTTTCTAGTTTCACATCATTTTTTGGTCCATACCAGTTCCTCTTAATAATTTGAGTTTGGAATCATCCATTTACCATATGTGGACACTTTATACTGTGTTTGTTCATTTCATTTCACTTATGGTTTTTGCACATATGCTTTACTGTTCAGTACAGCATCTCTTACTTAATTGTTTCACTACACCCTAACTTCCTATTACTTCTTAGCGCTGCATTTTTTTCCCATTGATGAGGACAAGGGCCTCTGGCCATAAGGGGCATGGTCACCGTGTGACGTCACCGGGTGACCCCGCCCCTTATGACGTCACAGTCCCACCATGCCCTGGGACCGGGTTGTGATGTCAGCGGGTCACCCGCTGACATCACACAGTGACCACGCCCCATGCCTATATAAGTAAGCGCACACCTCGCAGACGACATTACAGCGGGAGAGAGCGTCGTGTCAACATCGGAAGAAGAGAAGAGGGAACAAGATGACGGAGAAGACCAGGCCACCGCTAGCAAAAGAGCTGGAAGAAGATAGCGGGGGAGTCCAGCAGAAGATACCGGTGAGCGGAAAATATCTTGACTGCTACAGAAGAACCGGACAGCGGGAGAAGAGAACGGAGAAGACCGGGCCACCGCTAGCAAAAGAGCGGCAAAAGAGCAGAAGATAGCGGAGGAGCCAGTCAGAAGAACCGGAGAGCAGGAGAAGAACCGGACACCAGGAGAAGAGGCCGGAGAGCGTGGAGAAGAACCGGACACCAGGAGAAGAGGCCGGAGAGCGCGGAGAAGAACCGGACACCGGGAGAAGAACCGGAGAGCACGGAGAAGAGGCCAGAGAGCGCAGAAGAGACCCCCGAAGTCGGAAGAAGACCCCTGGAGCTGCCTAATAAGTTACTTTAAAAACCTGTCTAGTTTGTTTTTTTCTTGACACTTTTTTCGCCAGGTGAATGGGTAGGGGTACCATGTACCCCATACTCATTCACATAGGGTGGGGGGCCAGGATCTGAGGGCCCCCTTATTAAAGGGGCTCCCGGATTCTGATAAGCCCCCCCGCCCGCAGACCCTGACAACCAACGGCCAGGGTTGTCGGAAAGAGGCCCTTGTCCTCATCAACATGAGGACAAGGTGCTTTGGGGTGGGGGGGCTGCAGCACGCCCCCCTTCCCCAAAGCACCCATCCCTCATGTTGAGGGGATGCAGCCTGGTACGGTTCAGGACGGGGGGGCGCTCGCTCGTCCCCACCCCCTTTCCTGACCGGCTGGGCTGCATGTTCGAATAAGGGTCTGGTATGGCTTTTTTGGGGGGACCCCCACGCCGTTTTTTTGGCGTAGGGGGTTCCCCTTAAAATCCATACCAGACTGAAGGGCCTGGTATGCCCCTGGAGGTGGAACCCATGCTGCTTTTTCTCGTGCTGCTTTAATAGGAAGATGTGTTTTTCCTATTGCAGCGAGCGTGAGATGTACCTCGCCGAGAACCAGCGCAATGGGATTGTGCTGGAAACATTATCGCTGGCAGGTACTGCTGTGCGTGCGCCGGTTCACACGCTCAATTAAGGATTTATCCGGCGCACTAATTAACCACTTGCCGCCTGCCATATAGCAGAATGACGGTGGCAAAGTGGTTTCAATACCCTGACTGGGCGTCATATGACGTCCACAGGATATTGAGCCGGTGCGCATCGCGGCGATCGTTGTTGCAGGGTGTCAGTCTGACACCCCGCAACACCGATCTAGGTAAAGAGTCTCTGACGGAGACTCTTTACCACGTGATCAGCTGTGTCCAATCGTGGCTGATCACGATGTAAATAGGAAGAGCCGGTGATCGACTTTTTCTCACTCGCGTCTGACAGACGCGAGTAGAGGAGAGCCGATCGGCTGCTCTCCTGACAGGGGGGGTCTGTGCTGATTGTTTATCAGCACAGCCCCCCTCGGATCCTACCCAGGACCACCAGGGAAGCCGCCCAGGACCACCAGGGAAATCAGCTACACTGGACCACCAAGTATGCCCCCTAGCCCCCAGGGAAATACTAATCAATGCCCAGGCAGCTGCCAATCAGTGCCCACTCCAATGCCTACTACTGCCAGTGCCACCTATCAGTGCCACCTATCAGTGCCGCGTATCAGTGCCCATCAGTGCCACGTATCAGTGCCGCCTATCAGTGCCACCTATCAGTGCCCATCAGTGCCACCCATAAGAACCCATCTTTGCAGCCTTTCAGTGCCCATCAGTGTCGCCAATCAGTGCCCACCAGTGCCATCCAGTGCCACCCATGAGTGCCCATCAGTGCCGCCTATCGATGCCCATCAGTGCTGCATATCAGTGCCACCCATCAGTGCTGCCTACCAGTGCCCATCATTGCCGAATATCAGTGCCCATCGTCAGTGCCCGCTCATTGGTGCCACCTCATCGCTGCCGCCTTATCAGTGCCTGTCAGTGCCACCTTATCAGTGCCCATCAGTGAAAGAGAAAACTTACTTATTTACAAAATTTTTAAACAGAAACAAAAGCAAAACTTTTATTTTTTTCAAAATTTTCGGTCTTTTTTTATTTGTTTCGCAAAAAATAAAAACCGCAGAAGTGATCAAATACCACCAAAAAAAAGCTCTATTTGTGGGAGCAAAATGATAAAAATTTAGTTTGGGTACAGTGTAGCATGACCGTGCAATTGTCATTCAAACTGCGACAGCACTGAAAGCTGAAAATTGGTCTGAGCAGGAAGGTGTCTAAGTGCCCTGTATTGAAGTGGTTAAGGTATGAACCAGCGCAGCGCATTCATCTTAGTAAATGACCCCCACTGTGTTCTTTGTATCCTATTAGAATATTGTAGATATGTTCTGATACCCTCTTACCTAGTGTTCTTTTTGTGCGTCCAATATACATAAGGCCGCACGGACATTCTAGAGCGTATACTACATGTGTGGATAAGCATGAGATAAATTCTTTAATTTGGAATTCCTTTCCATTGGCTGTAGATACAAAGCTTGTCAAACCTCTCAAGTAGGCATGAGCTTCGTGTTCGAGTCGAACCCATGTTCGACTCGAACATCGGCTGTTCGCCTGTTCGCCGAATTGCGAACGATATGGGTCGTTCGCGCCAAATTCGTGTGTCGCGTCACGGCCCATAATTCACTGCGGCATCGCAGTGCATTGCTGGCTGATGATTGGCCAAGCATGCACTATGACCTGCATGCTTGGCCAATCACAGCGCCACCTGAACAGAGAGCCGTAATTGGCCAAAGCCAAGGAGGCTTTGGCTAATTATGGCTCAGGGGATTTAGTACACGCCCCACACTGCGGCCCTGTGTAGTGTGTGTTCCGGCGTTCATTGAGAGAGAGAGAGAGACAGACAGTGACATTTGAGTTAGATAGATTAGGCAGAACAGTCAGTTAGTTAGCTGCACTTACAGTGTATTGTGTATATATATGCATCCCAGGTGTTGCGCATATATATATATATATATATATATATATATATATATATATATATATATATACACTGTATTCAGTTTAGCTAGATCCGTTCTTGTTATCTTCCTACTGACAGGCAGGCTTGTCTTGTTACAGTATTTACAGCTACCTGAAGAAAATTACTGGTGTTCTTTTGATCCTATTAGTACCACAGTCAGGCAGCTAGACTATTTACAGTTAGTGCAGTGCGTCCTGCTCACAGTGTTCAGCTAAAACTACAAGTTAGTGGGGTGCGTCCTGCTCACAGTGTTCAGCTAAACCTACAAGTTAGTGGGGTGCGTTCTGCTCACAGTGTTCAGCTAAACCTGCAAGTTAGTGTGGTGCGTCCACCTCACAGTGTTCAGCTAAACCTACAAGTTAGTGGGGTGCGTCCTGCTCAGAGTGTTCAGCTAAACCTACAGGTTAGTGCAGTGCGTCCTGCTCACAGTGTTCAGCTAGATCCGTTCCTGTTATCTTCTTACTGACAGGCAGGCTTGTCTTGTTACAGTATATACAGCTACCTGAAGAAAATTACTGGTGTTTTCTGATCCTATTAGTACCACAGTCAGGCAGCTAGACTATTTACAGTTAGTGCAGTGCGTCCTGCTCACAGTGTTCAGCTAAACCTACAAGTTAGTGGGGTGCGTCCACCTCACAGTGTTCAGCTAAACCTACAAGTTAGTGGGGTGCGTCCTGCTCAGAGTGTTCAGCTAAACCTACAAGTTAGTGGGGTGCGTCCTGCTCACAGTGTTCAGCTAGATCCGTTCCTGTTATCTTCTTACTGACAGGCACGCTTGTCTTGTTACAGTATATACATCTACCTGAAGAAAATTACTATTTTTTTTTATCCTATTAGTACCACAGTCAGGCAGCTAGACTATTTACAGTTAGTGCAGTGCGTCCTGCTCACAGTGTTCAGCTAAACCTACAAGTTAGTGGGGTGCGTCCACCTCACAGTGTTCAGCTAAACCTACAAGTTAGTGCAGTGCGTCCTGCTCACAGTGTTCAGCTAGATCCGTTCCTGTTATCTTCTTACTGACAGGCAGGCTTGTCTTGTTACAGTATATACAGCTACCTGAAGAAAATTACTGGTGTTCTTCTGATCCTATTAGTACCACAGTCAGGCAGCTAGACTATTTACAGTTAGTGCAGTGCGTCCTGCTCACAGTGTTCAGCTAAACCTACAAGTTAGTGGGGTGCATCCTGCTCACAGTATTCAGCTAAACCTACAAGTTAGTGTGGTGCGTCCACCACAGTGTTCAGCTAAACCTACAAGTTAGTGGGGTGCGTCCTGCTCACAGTGTTCAGCTAAACCTACAAGTTAGTGGGGTGCGTCCTGTTCACAGTGTTCAGCTAAACCTACAAGTTAGTGGGGTGCGTCCTGCTCACAGTGTTCAGGTAAACCTACAAGTTAGTGTGGTGCGTCCACCTCACAGTGTTCAGCTAAACCTACAAGTTAGTGGGGTGCGTCCTGCTCACAGTGTTCAGCTAAACCTACAAGTTAGTGGGGTGCGTCCTGTTCAGTGTTCAGCTAAACCTACAAGTTAGTGGGGTGCGTCCTGTTCACAGTGTTCAGCTAAACCTACAACTTAGTGTGGTGCGTCCACCTCACAGTGTTCAGCTAAAGCTACCTGTAGAAGGTTGATGGTGTTCTCATACTACAGGCAGGCAGTTGATTTTGCTAGCTGCAGTATCAGTACATATATAAAGATAGATATATATATATATATATATATATATATATATATATATATATATATATATATATATATATATATATATATATATATATCCCAGCTTAGTGCAGCTACAGGCCATTAGTATGTCTGGAAGGCCAAGAAGGAGAGGCAGACAGTCACAAGCCAATAAGAGAGGGCAAGCAGGCTCTGTGTCTAGTGCTGGTCGTGGAGACGGTGCATCCTCATCAGCACGTGGCCGTGGGACACGCTTGGCCTTTTTTTTCGGCAGCTGGCCGTGTTGAGCCGCAACATGCGGAAGACTTGGTCGAGTGGATGACCAAGCCGTCCTCATCCTCCTCATCCTCTCTCACCCATGCCCAGGGTACTTTGTCTGGCAAAGCAGCGGCCTCTTCCCTCAGCTCAATGTCATCAGTGACTCCTTCCCTAGCCCCACCATGTCCTCCTGAGGAGTCCCTCGAACTGTTTGACCACAGTGTTGGGTACATGCTTCAGGAGGATGCCCAGCGTTTGGAAGGCTCTGATGATGATACTGAGCTCGATGAAGGCAGTAACATGAGCACGGACAGAGGGGGTGCCCAAGAAGGACAGCAATCTGGCAGTCATGCTCCCTCTGCTGCAGCATACTGCCAGGTTTGCTCCAGTGATGAGGAGGGAGGGGATGATGAGGTCACTGACTCAACGTGGGTGCCTGATAGGAGAGAGGAGGAGGAGGAGGAGGTGGCTCATCATAAGGGCAGCACATTGACTGCATCACACCCCAAAGCTCCACATGTGCAGGGCGCTGCAGTCTCTGCGCGTTATTCAAAAAGTTCTTTGGTGTGGGCCTTTTTTGAGACGAGTGCATCAGATCGCACCGCTGCTATTTGCAACATATGTGTCAAGCGTATCTCGCTTGGCCAAAACATCTCCCGCTTGGGTACCACATGCTTGACCAGACATATGTTGACCTGCCATGCAGTTCGTTGGCAAGCGTATCTAAAAGACCCACACCAAAGAACAAAGAGGACCTCTCCTTGCTCCTCATCAGCTGAGATTTCCAACCCCACTATACCTTCAGTCCTCTCTGAGACCTGCACTGAGAGGAATGAAGGTGTAGAATTAGGTGTGTCACAGCCAGGTACTTGTGGGCAATCTGCTTTTGGTACACCGACGTCAGATTGTACCACGCAAATTTCCCTGCCCCAGCTGCTGCACCGCCGAAAGAAGTTTGCTCCCAGCCATCCACATGCCCAGCGGTTGAATGCTAGCTTGGCAAAATTGCTAGCACTTCAACTGCTGCCTTTTCAGTTGGTAGACTCTGCCCCCTTCCGTGAGTTTGTGGAATGTGCGGTTCCTCAGTGGCAGGTACCCAAACGCCACTTTTTCTCACGGAAGGCGATTCTGGCTCTCTACCGGCATGTGGAAGGCAATGTCCATGCCTCGCTGGACAGGGCGGTCAGCGGTAAGGTGCATATTACCGCTGACTCATGGTCCAGCAGGCATGGACAGGGACGTTACCTAAGTTTCACGGCGCATTGGGTGACTCTGCTGGCAGCTGGGAAGGATGCAGGACAAGGTGCAGTAGTGTTGGAGGTTGTTCCGCCACCACGCCTCCAAAATGCTAATGATTGTGACACACCTCTCTCCTCCACCCCCTCCTCTTCTTCTTCCTCCATGGCCTCTTCCTGTGCTTTGTCCTAGGAACCAGCGGTGCTCCGTAACCGTTCAAGGGGCTATGCAAGTACGCAGGCCAAAAGATGCCATTCGGTGCTTGAGCTGGTGTGCTTGGGGGACAGGAGCCACACTGGGGCAGAGGTTCTGTCAGCTCTGCAGGGGCAGGTTCAGAGGTGGTTGACGCCACGCCAACTTAAGGCAATAATGGTGGTTTGCGACAATGGCACCAACCTCCTCTCTGCCCTCCGACAGGGACAAATGACCCATGTGCCCTGTTTGGCTCACGTCCTTAACTTGGTGGTGCAGCGGTTCTTGGGCAGGTACCCGGGCTTACAGGATGTCCTGAGGCAGGCCAGGAAAGTCTGTGTGCATTTCCGCCGGTCATATAATGCCAGTGCTCGGCTGACGGACCTCCAAAAGGAGTTTAACCTGCCCAAGAACCGCCTAATCTGTGACATACCCACCAGGTGGAACTCAACGTTGGCCATGCTGCAGCGGCTGCACACGCAGCAGAGGGCCTTCAATGAGTACCTATGCGACTATGGCACCAGGACAGGGTCAGGGGAGCTTGGTTTTTTTTCCCCATGCCAGTGGGCCATGATCAGGGATGCATGCACTGTCCTGTCACCATTTGAGGAGGCCACGAGGATGGTGAGCAGTGACAGTGCATGCATCAGTGACACTGTCCCCCTTGTCCACCTGTTGGAGCACACGCTGCGTGGAATAATGGACAGGGCACTTGAGGCAGAACAGAGGCAGGAAGAGGAGGACTTCCTTAGCTCTCAAGGCCCCCTTTATCCAGACAGTGTTCCTGCGTGCCCGCCGATCACACAGGAAGAGGACGAGGAGGAGGAGGAGGAGGAGGAAGATTGTGTCAGTATGGAGGTGGAGCCTGGCACTCAGCATCAGCAGCAGTCTTTAAGGGATCAGTCACAAGAAACACATGGACTTGTACGTGGCTGGGAGGTGGTGGCTGTGGACCATGTCGTCCTTAGTGACCCAGAGGACTCCGGACCGAATGCCTCAGCAAACCTATGCTGCATGGCCTCCCTGATCCTGCAAAGCCTGCGTAAGGATCCTCGTATTCGTGGTATCAAGGAGAAGGACCAGTACTGGCTGGCAACCCTCCTTGATCCACGTTACAAGGGTAAGGTTGTGGACCTTATCTTGCCATCGCAGAGGGAGCAGAGGATGAAACATCTTCGGGAGACCTTGCAGAAAGGTCTGTGCAACGCGTTCCTAGAGACTGGGAGGTTACAAACTCCTGTTTCTGGACAACGTGTTGCTGAGGCTTCGGTCAGTCAAAGAAGGAGCGGTGGAGAAGGTGGCCGTCTGATCGATGCGTTCAGACAATTTTTTGGTCCGCAGCCCCAAGGTATGATCGGTTCCAGCAACCATCGCCAGCGTCTGTTTTACATGGTGCAGGAATACCTAGGGGCAAGATCAGACTTGGACACCTTTCCCACCGAAAATCCTCGGTTACTGGGTCTTGAGGATGGATCACTGGCCAGAGCTTGCACAGTATGCAATTGAGCTACTGGCCTGTCCTGCATCCAGCGTTCTTTCGGAACGCACATTCAGTGCTGCTGGAGGCGTGGTAACCGATCACAGGGTGCGTCTGTCCACCGACTCGGTCGATCGACTGACCTTCATAAAAATGAATCAGTCTTGGATCACCACCAGCTACCAAGCACCTGATGCTGATGTAACCGAATAATTTTTTTTGAAATCTCAGATCTCTTCAAAGACTGCCTATGCTGATGCTGAGTGACTATCCCTGAGTAATTATCCTCTTCCTCCTCAATCATCACGCTGATAGCTTGTAAGAACATTTTTGGTTCTGGGCGCCACCACCAGTGCCTAAGGCACAATTTTTCAGCCCCTGTTTGACAGGGGCGTGTAATTACAATTTTTGATGCAATACTTTGCAGCAGGGCTCGTTCCTGCGTTCCAACTAGAGTGTCTGTGAGGGGTTGCAGTGTTGTGGCACCAGCACCACCACCACCACCACAGGCCCAATTTTTCTGCCCCTGTTCAACAAGGGCATGTAATTACAATTCTTTATCTAATATTTCACAGCAGGGCCCTGTGAGGGCTTACGTTGTTGTGGCCACAACAACACCTAAGGCCCAAATTTCTGCTGAGTATATAGGGCAGGCCCCTACTTTCAAACATCTAACTTGCAAACGGAAGGAGACAACAGGAAGTGAGATGAAATCTACCCCTAGGAAGGGAAATTCTCTCCTGTAAGAGTTAATATGGGAAAAACATTTCTCCTTTCCACTGATGCTTTCCAATCTTTGTTCCACAAAAAACCCCAAATTCTTAAAAAACATTTGTCATTGGGACAAAAAGTGAGGTGAAATCTTCTAAAGAGGAGGAAAGACAGCAAAACAAATGTCACAGGGGTGATAACCCTTCCCTATGTTTTCCAAAAAGCTTAAAAAAGATATTTTGGCTGGAGCTAAACACGTTAAAAATGTACCCGTTCAAAATGACAAACAGATTCTACTTAACAACAAACCTACAATCCCTGTCTTGTTTGCACCGCCTGTATACTGCTGTTCAGAGTATATAGGGCCTGGTGGCCCCACACCTTTCCTTATTTTAATTTGGGTGCGGGGTTCCCCTTAATATCCATACAAGACCCAAAAGGCCTGGTAATGGACTGGGGGGTACCGTTTGTCTCACTGATTTTCATCCATATTGCCAGGACCCGACATTACATTAAACCCGCAAGCAGTTTTAAATGAGATTTTTTCCTTTAAAAATGACATTTGGTGCAGGGACTGTTCTAAACACGGGAACCATGCGCCACTTTACAGGCATACTATAGACACCCCCCAGGTACGATATTTAAAGGAATATTTCACTTTTTTTTTTTTTTACTTTAAGCATCATTAAAATCACTGCTCCCGAAAAAACGGCCATTTTTAAAAGTTTTTTTTTGCATTGATACATGTCCCCTGGGGTAGGACCCGGGTCCCCAAACCCCTTTTTAGGACAATACCATGCAAATTAGCCTTTAAAATGAGCGCTTTTGATTTTGAACGTTCGAGTCCCATAGACGTCAATGGGGTTCTAACGTTCGTGCGATCTTTCGGTCCGTTCGCAGGTTCTGGTGCGAACCGAACCGGGGGGTGTTCGGCTCATCCCTACTCTCAAGTGAGTAGCAACTTGTTGGCATGCCTTGCATTTTCTGCAGGCATATAAAACCTGCTCGATCCCAAAACATTTTGGTTTTACCTGGAGGATCAAGTACTTTTTTAGCGACTTGATCTCCAAAAGATGAGGTCTTTCTATATATAAATGGTAGATTTTTTTTAATGATGGTTGAATTTATTGGATTTTCTATATGCATGGTTTAACCAGCCTATGAATATAGTGCTGACAGGGAGCGAGCCACTGGGGATGGATGGGATGCTGCGCGCCGGCTTCCATCTGTCCTCAGAGGGGCGGGCTTGCATCTGATGACGTCCGTGATGGCACTGCTGAGTGGGCTCGCCATCCATGCTATTTATTCGATGGTTGTGTTGCGTGGCCACGCCCTCTGAAGACGTAATGACGAAACGCATTGGGGCGGGACCACGTGACCCTTCAGCTTGACACAGACAGAGTCTTCCCGGGACTCATCGCGACAGGGCGGGACTGTTTGAATTTCCGACCAGCGGTGAGCTGACACTGACACTGTGATACGGCTGCATTTTAACCTTGTTTCTCTTGTAAGCATAACTTGTACTAGGGGGGTGTTTGTGATTTTAATAAACATTATAACACTATAGAAGCCTCCCCTTTTATCCTTGCATGATATTTCCATGGCTTTTGATACATTCTGGCTTTAGAGAGCTGATCCATACAGTGGCTGAGGAGCAGATCTATTTTGGAAAAGTGATCACAGGCCTTGTTGATTCTTACCTTTTAGTAAGCACATTTGCAAAGGGGGTTATCACGAGGTGATTCGGTGAAGGTGTAGCAGCCCAGGATTAGTGCACTTGGATGGATTAGAAGCTCACCTCTTTCGCTATCAGCTACTTGCATGCAATTGCTACTGGAAGGACTTGATCTATCATTTCAGCTATGTTTATTGTATCTAGACTGTGTTCTTAAATTCCTTATTTTATTGAGGTCCTATTAGCATTACGATCAACATCATTACTGATCTTTTAAGGATAGTATCTATAGAGCTACATATACTGTTGACTTTATCAGATCACGTATATCATATCAGCATTACAATTGCATTTGAAGGATTGATGGATTTATTATTTTAAAATGTTATTTTGATCTGATTGAAAATATTGGATTAGTGCAATATATGCAATATTATACTAGTTCTATACCACTGTCCACAAATTAACTCCCCATCCCCTTCATCCAGAGCTTACACCGATAGCTGTGGATGGTGGACAGCTTACACAACCTGCCTCTCCCTACACAGCTCTCAATTTTACTTCACAGCTATTACCTGTTTTGGCTAAGCCCCTCACCTCCCTAGCTGGCATGTCTGCATTACAGATTCAAACCTTTCCACTGTTGCATCTCTGCATAAGTGCCCGCTCTCCCCTAACAGCTCACTCCCACCTGTTTACAGCTTCACAGGGCAGCAAACATGTGTGTGCAGGCCTCTTCTTTTCAACACTGTGCAGTTTCCGCCTACTAGACCTGTAGCACATAGCGAGATCGCTTCACTCGGTTCTGTGCTGCTAAGGTCTGACAGGCAGGGGCTGGGGTGGGGACTGGAGCCGACTTCCGATGCACCACAGGGATGGAAATAAAATGCGGGTATTTGTGGCATTGGAACTCGGGGTACCAACCAACAAATTCCCAGCCCTGCACATGCCCTAGGTGCCCAGCCATAACACACAGAAGACGGTAGAAGAAGTTAGCAGTGCAAAAACTTTCTCTACTGTCTTCTGTATTTAGTGACAGGTTGGAGAGAGAGGACAGGGCAGCCAGAGGTGGCGGAACGTGGTTCCGCCACGTTCCAGCTGAAAAAAAGCCCTGACCACAAGCATTGGAAATAGATTCAAGTTTGAAGAGAGGCATTGAATTGGTCCTTCAAGGAGCAAACAATAGGCTCTTCAGGCCTAACGGCATCAGAAGAAGACAGTCGCTGTCCATTAAAGACAATCGCAGTGGGGCGGATCAAGTTAGTCAAGGGGCTTAGATGGCTAGGACAAATCCATCAATTGAGGGCAGAGACCGCTTTCCCAGATGGATTGCGCATCCATGAACGGAACTCCAAAGGAGTCCCTCCAGAACTAATATGTAAACTATGACCTGGTCTACATTCAACACGTTGGGGGCCCATTTTAAAGTGGACCCAGCGGCCTTAGCTACAATACATTTCAGTCGTTAGTGGGATAGATCTAATCCTCGACTTAAACACTTCAGCATTATCCATACTTGTCTGGTGATTTGGTACATCCCATATGTATATGCTGTCATGCAGTGTCAGGAAAGAGGAAAATTTTATACTTACATGACCGTAATTTTCCTTTCCTGATGCAAAGCATGACAGCATATAGGTCCCTCCCGAAAGGGCTTCACAGTGATACTAAGTTACGAGACTGCTGCCTGCAGGGAGGAGACTTTCTTATATAGTATAACCGGTCGTGGAATAGGGCAGGGGGCGGAGCCTACCCATACGTATATGCTGTCATGCTTTGCATCAGGAAAGGAAAATTACTGTCAGGTAAATATAAAATTTTCCTCTTCAAATTACCAATATATCTTGTAGCAGCAATTACACGATTACATAAGATACTGTATATGCAATAAAACAATGATCTCACAATATACTTTCTATCTTGTTACATAAATAAACATAGGTGTATACAAAAAAGATATTCACCTGCGCTCGTGCTGGCGGTTTTAGTACAAAATGATAGTATTTTTAATGATATAATATATTATATGAAGTGAACATGCGTGTCCCGCTGCCTGAACTGACTGGGGGAAGTCTGTAAAAGCTGGGTGATAAGGGAGAAAGGAGGCATGACAGAAAATGGTCTGTATTATGTGGTGGGTGTATATAGAGAGCGATGACTGTGTGGGAGATGTGTCACATGACAGATGGTGAATTCTCCTCTGTTCCCATCCACATCACAACGCTCTTGGTTCCGTACGGTGTGTACGATAATTGTAGTTCATTAGCCATGATGGCTGGAGACCATCACAGGGTCATAATCAGCACACTACAGCACTCTGACAGGAGGATCGCAGGTTCAGCCAACGATCGATTCAGACCTGTAGGAACTTTATACAAGCTGCTACTCCTTCACCAGCTGGTGTGCAGGTCAAGATGGCCAACATTAACAACTAATGAACTGCAATTTCCGTACACACCTTCTGGAACCGAGAGCGTTGTGATGTGGATGGGAGCACCACTAGAACAGAGGCAAATCCACCATCTGTCATGTGACACATCTCCCACACAGTCATCGCTCGCTATATAAACCCACCACATGATACAGACCATTTTCTGTCTTCCAAGGCTCTGATGAAGAGGAATCCCCTCAAAAGGCGTTAGCCATTGATTCAGCCTATACTCTTGCATGGGTTTTTTAATAATTTCCACTATTATCAAATGAGAATATTGTAACCTGTTTTTATGAACATGTCGTAATTTTCGTTGTATTCATTTATTTGTTTAGAATAAAATTTATTTATCAACTTGATTCATGAGTTAGGTCATGCGCCTCCTTTCTCCCACATAAATAAACAAATTATATACAGCACATTGAATTTTGATTTTTGATCTAATATGAAAAAGGATGTATTAGTATACATTTATTTGATGTGGAAAGTTTTCAGTTTCTAATATCTTGTATTTAAACCAGTATATCTGTTTTCTCTTAAAACTGACTTATTATAGCATGGAATTTATGATTTTGCACCTACCGCAGCTAATTTAAATTGTTCAGTGGCTATCTCGGCAGGCACCTCCAGTTTTCTCCCACGTGGCTGCAGAATGGATAATGTATTGGTTTCTAATAATTAGACCCCTTTCACACTGGGGCAGTTTGCAGGCGCTATTGCGCTAAAAATAGCGCCTGCAAACCGACCCGAAACTGCCGCTGCTGCGTCTCCAATGTGAAAGCCCGGGGGCTTTCACACTGGAGCGGAGCACTAGCAGGACGGGAAAAAAAGTCCTGCTAGCAGCATCTTCGGAGCGGTGAAGGAGCGGTGTATACACCGCTCCTTCACCGCTCCTGCCCATTGAAATCAATGGGGCAGCGCGGCAATACCCCCGGCAAAGCGCCTCTGCAGAGATGCTTTGCGGTGGTTTTTAACCCTTTCTCGGCTACTAGCAGGGGTAAAACCACCCCGCTAGCGGCCGCATACCGCCACTAAAATGACGGTAAAGCGTCGCTAATAATAGCGGCGCTTTACCGCCAATGCACCTCCCGCCCCAGTGTGAAAGGGGCCTAAGGTTTCTTTGTTATCTTCATTTCCAGTATCTTCGGTAATTGGTCTCAAGAACACAAATGACAAGATCAGAAGCACAATGCAAGTTGATTGTAATGGCAAGAATTGTTTAGCCATTCTTCCATTGATGATCTTTCAAACTGTTCAATGCCTCTCATGTTCTTAACCTAGCTATACATTAATCCTGTTTAAACATGCCCTCTGTCCCCACAAAAATGCAAAAAAAGAAGAATTCCAAAACAAACAAATTATCAGAAAGAAGAAAGGTCCAACTAATACCAGGCCTTTTTCTGACATTTGTTGTTTACAAGTAAAAATCTGTATTTTTTGCTAGAAAATTAGTAGAGAATGAAATTGTGATTGTTGCAATTTTTTATGTCACACAGTTTTTGTGCAGCAGTTTTTCAAATGCATTTTTTTTTTGGAAAAAATACACATGAATTAAAAAAATACAAAACATAAATATATACCCCAATTTTTTTGTATAAAATGAAAGATGATGTTACACTGAATAAATAGATACCTAACATGTCATGCTTTAAAATTGCGCTCACTCGTGGAATGGCGCCAAACACGGTAATCTTTATGGACTTGTAAATGTGTATACATGCTTTTATATGTGCAAGCATGTAAAGTATATGTTCTTAGACAAACATTTTTAGATTCTGTGTTACAGATCTGAACATAGCTCATGTTTACGCAACTGTGGGTATGGCTCCATTGAAAACTTGTATATGCATTAGTTATGGCCGTTTGAATGCGGCCATAACAGAAAAGGATGCAGCCCTGTTCTTTTTAAGTAATCAGACCTGAAGGGGCATCGATGTAGGCGGATGTAAACAGATAATCATCTGTTTACACCTGTCCACTCATAGAAATACATTGTGGTTCAGTCTAGATCTGCCTGAAAACCTGACAGATGGATCTAGACTGAACGCCCGTGTGAAAGGTCCCTTAGGTTCCTTTCAAACAAAGCAGAGTCTGATCTTCTCACAGATAGGGTATATGTCAATGTTTTGATATCCGTACTCGTTCAGTTTGCGGCTAGCGGACCTGTGACAGCTCTATGGGCGGCCTAAAGTAAATGGACTCCATTGTATCCGTTACCTTTAGGCAGTAGTGTATTTAGGTTTTGTGCTGCCCTAGGCCTGACTAAACTCGTGCACCCCCTCATTTAAATATGACCCACCCCTTCCTGTCAAGGCCACACCCCTTGCTGTTTAAGACCCGCCCTGAAATTTTCAAGTGGTGACACTAGTTCTGAGGGCCTGGGTTGCCTATAGTTCTACTTTAAGAACAAATTTCTGATAATTTTATGGAGAGGACTAAGAAGATATAACCATGCCAATGGTGCAGCAGAAAACATAGCACAGTGAGGAAGGTTTGTGGTCCAGGATGAGAGGACTGTCAAAATTAGAAGCAGTGCCCCCCCCATAGTTGCAGAATGCCAGCTGCCTGCATACGGGAAGCAGCGTGGCCGCTTTATGGGAGCGCTGGACTAATTTGCCTCTCAGCCCAGTCTGTTCCATAAGACTGGTGCTACACTAACAGTGTAGCGCAAGCCAGCGGGGACCCTTTCCGTGCTGCCCCCTGCAAAGTGCTGCCCTAGGCCTGGGCCTTGTCGGCCTAGGCCAGGATACAGCGTTGCCTTTAGGTCCAGAAAAACAAAGGATGCAGTCCTTTTCTGTTTCGGCATTTCAGAGGATTTCAGAGGATTTCTGTGTTTAAAAAAAAAAAAAAAACAGATGTGAACTGAACTAATGTGTTAACTGATCAGTATTCATCAGTTTTTTTTTAATAAAAAAATGTGACTAAACTGATGACGTCCGTATGAAAGGACACTAAGGCCCCTTTCACGCTGGGGCGCTTTTGCCATATTCTTCCAGGGCAACAAAAAAACATGAAAAGTATTCCTCATTAAATCCTATGTAACTGTTCACACTGCAGGTGTCCTGTGCTTTAAAAAGTCCTGCTGCATCTTTGGTGCAGTTTTTCAAAAGCGCACCAAAAAAGGCATTTTCATTGTAAGTCAATGGGAGCTCATCAAAAGAGCATCAGTGTGAAAGGACCCTTAACCACTTGCCGCCCACACTTTAGCCAAATGACGGCTACAGCACAGGCTTAAATTGCTGGGAGGGTGTCCATAGCTCTGTGATCGCCCAGTTCATGAGACTCAACTGATCATAAATCAGGCAAAAGGCCAATCACAGCAGACCCTTTACCACGTGATCAGCTGTCAGCCAATGACAGCTGATGGCACTGCAAATGACAGCCCAAATGTGCTGAAAATCAGTGCCATCTATCAGGTCCAAATAGGTACAATAGTACAGTAACAAAAGGCCCTCTGGGTCAGGCAATTGACCCGGTTTCATTGGTTTTAAGACAGCCATCATTTCCTCCTTTTGTAATGTGAGATTCTAGATCTGGCCTAGCCTGTGCGGAGAGTTGACATGCATTGAACAAGAAAAGCCTCAATCACAATTTTATGGTAGCTAGCTGTAGACCGACTCTCCCTGGATGGCAAATTATGCAATTTAACATAATAATCTTGGAAGCAGTTAGCTATTTCTGAAGAATTATTCATCTTGCTGCCTCTGGGCGAGAGTATCTAAGGAATATAAAACAGGAGGCGATCTCTGCTCAGAGATCTCGCCAAGGGATGGCCTGTTTTGCTTCCCAATTTGTAGTGGAATCTTCTAGTATTTAGAAATATAGACTGTACCTTTGACATCATCATAGATGGTAATTTCTACCTCAGAAGTCAGTTGTGGCCTCAGCCACAAGAGACTTTTTATGTAGGATTACCAGTGCTCTGATTCGGTCCACCAAGCATTTCATCTTAGCTTGCTTCTCTCTTTGTTCTTGGGTCCCCAACCTAATTAAGGAACCCCTAATTGTATACCTTCCACAGAACCAGAGGTGACATTTCAGGGGATGCATTAGTTACAAATTAGAGATGAAGGTAGAGGAATCGCTGTCGTCTAAGTGCAGTATGTTATTCATAAGTAAATAATGGCAATAATAAAAGTATGCACTCACAATTTAATGAAGGGTTAAAAGCATATAGTCCCGGATGGAAAGACTGCAGAGCTCTGCAGTGTCGTGACTGGGTCTCCAGGATCAGGCTGTAGGAGCCACACCATACCATTATATGATGTAACTCCATTAAAACACAATCTACAGTGGGGACAGAAAGTATTCAGACCCCCTTAAATTTTTCACTCTTTGTTATATTGCAGCCATTTGCTAAAATCATTCAAGTTAATTTTTCCTTATTAATGTACACGCAGCACCCCATATTGACAGAAAAACACAGAATTGTTGACATTTTTTGCAGATTTAATAAAAAAGAAAAACTTAAATATCACATGGTCTGAAGTTTTCAGACCCTTTGCTCAGTATTTAGTAGAAGCACCCTTTTGATCTAATAGAGCCATGAGTCTTTTTGGGAAAGATGCAACGAGTTTTTCACACCTGGATTTGGGGGTCCTCTACCATTCCTCCTTGCAGATCCTCTACAGTTCTGTCAGGTTGGATGGTAAATGTTGGTGGACAGCCATTTTTAGGTCCCTCCAGAGATGCTCAATTGGGTTTAAGTCAGGGCTCTGGCTGGGCCATTCAAGAACAGTCACGGAGTTGTTGTGAAGCCACTCCTTAGTTATTTTAGCCGTGTGCTTAGGGTCATTGTCTTGTTGGAAGGTAAACCTTCGGCCCAGTCTGAGGTCATGAGCACTCTGGAGAAGGTTTTCGTCCAGTATATCCCTGTACTTGGCCGCATTCATCTTTCCCTCGATTGCAACCAGTCGTCCTGTCCCTGCAGCTAAAAAACACCCCCACAGCATGATGCTGCCACCACCATGCTTCACTGTTGGGACTGTATTGGACAGGTGATGAGCAGTGCCTGGTTTTCTCCACACATACCGCTTAGAATTAAGGCCGAAAAGTTCTATCTTGGTCTCATCAGCCCAAAGAATCTTATTTCTCACCATCTTGGAGCCCTTCAGGTGTTTTTTAGCAAACTCCATGCGGGCTTTTATGTGTCTTGCACTGAGGAGAGGCTTCCGTCGGGCCACTCTGCCATAAAGCCCCGACTGGTGGAGGGCTGCAGTGATGGTTGACTTTCTACAACTCCCTCCCATCTCCGGACTGCATCTCTGGAGCTCAGCTACAGTGATCTTTGGGTTCTCCTTTCCCTCTCTCACCAAGGCTCTTCTCCCCCGATAGCTCAGTTTGGCCGGACGGCCAGCTCTAGGAAGGGTTCTGGTCTTCCCAAACATCTTCCATTTGAGGATTATGGAGGCCACTGTGCTCTTAGGAACTTTAAGTGCAGCAGAAATTTTTTTGTAACCTTGGCCAGATCTGTGCCTTGCCACAATTCTGTCTCTGAGCTCTTCAGGCAGTTCCTTTGACCTCATGATTCTCATTTGCTCTGACATGCAATGTGAGCTGTAAGGTCTTATATAGACAGGTGTGTGGCTTTCCTAATCAGGTACAATCAGTATAATCAAACACAACTAGACTCAAATGAAGGTGTAGAACCATCTCAAGGATGATCAGAAAAAATGGACAGCACCTGAGTTAAATATATGAGTGTCACAGCAAAGGGTCTGAATACTTAGGACCATGTGATATTTCAGTTTTTATTTTTTAATAAATCTGCAAAAATGTCAACAATTCTGTGTTTTTCTGTCAATATGGGGTGTTGTGTGTACATTAACCACTTCAATACAGGGCACTTATACACCTTCCTGCCCAGACCAATTTTCAGCTTTCAGTGCTGTCGCAGTTTGAATGACAATTGCACGGACATCCATCACTGTACCCAAAGTAAATTTTTATCATTTTGTTCCCACAAATAGAGCTTTCTTTTGGTGGTATTTGATCACCTTTGCAGTTTTTATTTTTTGCTAAACAAATAAAAAAAGACCGAAAATGTAGAAAAAAATAAAAGTTTTGTTTTTGTTTCTGTTATAAAATTTTGTAAATAAGTCAATTTTCTTTCACTGATGGGCACTGATAAGGCGGCACTGACAGGCACTGATAAGGCGGCACCGATGAGGTGGCATCAATGAGCGGGCACTGATGAAAGGGCACTGATATGTGGCACTGGTAGGCGGAACTGATGGGTGGCACTGATATGCAGCACTGATGGGCATTGATAGGCGGCACTGATGGGCACACATGGGTGGAACAGGGGGGCACTGATGGGCGCTGAAAGGCTGCAAAGATGGGTTTTTATGGGTGGCACTGATAGGCGGCACTGCTGGGCACTGATGGGCATTGATACGTGGCACTGATATGAGGCACTGATAGGCATCCCTGGTGGCACTGGCAGTGGTAGGCATTGTGAGTGGGCACTGATTGGCAGCTGCCTGGGAACTGATTGGCAGCTGCCTGGGCACAGATTAGTATTTTCCTGGGGGTCTAGGGGGGGGCATACCTGGTGGTCCAGTGTGGATAGCCATCCTGGTAATCCTGGGCAGCATGATGGTGGTCTTGAGCGGGATCCGAGGGGGGGGCTGTGCTGATAAACAATCAGCACAGCCCCCCCCCTGTCACGAGAGCAGCCGATCGGCTCTCCTCTACTTGCGTCTGTCAGACGCGAGTGAGGAAAAACCGATCACCAGCTCTTCATATTTACATTGTGTTCAGCCGTGATTGGACACGGCTGATCATGTGGTAAAGAGTCTCCATCAGAGACTCTTTACCTAGATCAGAGTTGCGGTGTGTCAGACTGACACACCGCAACAATGATTGCCACGATGCATGCCCCAGGGGGCGCGCAGCGGCTTAATATCCTGAGGACGTCATATGACGCCCAGTCAGGGTATTGAAATCACTTTGCCGCCTTCTTTCTGCTATAAAAAAATTAACTTAAATGATTTTAGCAAATGGCTGTAATATAACAAAGAGTGAAAAATGTAAGGGGGTCTGAATACTTTCCGTCCCCACTGTATATCGAACACTAGTTATTTATTTTTTGTCCATCTGCACACAACTTCTCCTATTGTCCGTCTGTGCTGAGTACATGCATTTTCACATATTCATACATTAGCCTTCAAGCTACTCCAAAAATTGCAATAAGCCAATCATTTTGCGTCAGCTTTAACCTAACCGATTTAACCACTATTTTAACCTATTTAACCATTTAACCAGAAGATTTGGCTGCTCAATGACCAGGCCATTTTTTGCGATACAGCACTGCGTCGCTTTAACTGACAATTGTGCGGTTGTGCGACGCTGTACCCAAACAAAATTGACGTCCTTTCTTTTCCCACAAATCTTTCTTTTGGTGGTATTTGATCACCTCTGCGGTTTTTAATTTATGTGCTATAAACAAAAGAATAGCGACAATTTAAAAAAAAAACATTATCTTTTACTTTTTGCTATAATAAATATCCCTATTTTTTTTTTAAAAAACATAATTTTTCCTCGGTTTAGGCCGATATGTATTCTTCTACATATTTTTGGTAAAAAAAAATCCCAATAAGCGTATATTGATTGGTTTGCGCAAAAGTTATAGCGTCTACAAAATAGGGGATAGATTTATGGCATTTTTATTATTATTATTTTTTTTTTTTACTAGTAATGGCGGCGATTTAGTGATTTTTATTGGGACTCCTATATTGCGGCAGACAAATCGGACACTTTTGACACATTTTTTGGGACCAGTGACATTTATACAACGATCAGTGCTATAAAAATGTACTGATTACTGTATAAATTATACTGACAGGGAAGGGGTTAACACCAGGGGGCGATCAAGGGGTTAACTGTGTTCCCTAGGTGTCTTCTAACTGTAGGGGGGATGGGACTGACTAGGGGAAGCGAGAGAACAGTGTTCATACTTAGTTTTACACACACACACACACACACGTTCTCGTTCTCGTTGAATATAATTCACACCCATTTTTATACCCACTTGTACATATATAAATATATACATAATCTTTTTTAACCAGATACATAACAATGCTTTCAGCACCCCCACTCAAATGTCCATTTACAACCATATCCCTCTCCTGACATATTCGCCCACCTGTACATGGTTACATACGCCTTAATAAGCATTAACCTCCTGAATAGATTCGGCTTTACAGTATAACCTGTATATCCCCTTTTTAGTTTGATTTTTACTCAATCAGCATCTTTTTTTTCACACATTTGTCTATTTGTACATAATGTTATACACTCTTTTTCTGACATTGTCCACCTGTACATAAACCATCTGACAATACCTTTGGCTTAGATAACCTGGGTGGGCTTGTGGCGCAGAGCATTGCGCAAGAAGCCCACCCAGGTGTTACAACAGTGAATTAATATTCGCTATTGAAACACTGATCCTCAATCCAACCAATCAGAAGTAGGTCTGAGACCTGTTTTCTGATTGGCCGAAAAGAGAAGAGTCCCAATTGTCTGCCGAGAAGGAGGGAAACGGAAGCCGCCACGATACCCGTGGAGAGCAGGGCAAGGGAAAGCCATCGCCACTGTCGAGCAAAGGAAGCCGCTGGTAAAGCCCGGGAGAAGTGCTGCCCACCATAGATAGGGTAAGTGCACCAGACCCACCCGACCGACCGGGGGTGGGTGGTACTGTTTGCTGCCCATAAACAGTATGCAAAACACAAAATTACCACCAGCCGCTACTGATTTATATCGTTCTATTAAAACTTTCTCCAGGAACCATTTATAAGCCTTTTCCACAAACCTCCTTTTACTTAGCGCCATTTTCTCTCATTTTTTGTCACAAAGTACTCTTTCATGTCTCTCTCCAGTTCTTAAACATATAGCCAGGGCTTTTTTTTCTCAGAGAATAGGTGCAGGAACTCCCCCTTTCAGAGCCACCCCTTTTCTCCACCCCTACCCACCTCCGAGCACCGTTCCTTGGTTCCATCCCCTACCCACCTCCCAGTACTGCCCTTTTAGACAATACAGAACTAAGTATCAATTTGTGGTTCTAAGTAATCCGTAAGGAATTTGGTAATTATAACAAGAAAAGCAGTAAAATAGAACCCCTGCAGCCAGTAACAATAGAGCCCCCACCAGCAACAATAGACCACCCCACCACAAAAAAACCCCAGCAGCAACAGCAGATCTCCCCACAGCCAGCATCAATAGATTCTCCGGCAGCCAGCAACAATAGACCCCTCCCTCAACAGTAGATCTCTCCCAGCAACTGACCCCCCCCAGCAATATAAGACCCACCCCCATCAACAGTAGGTCTTCCACCAGCAGCAATAGACTTCCTCAGAAACAATAGACCCCCATGCAAAAATAGATACCCTCCAGCTAGAATAGATCCCCTAGCAGTGAGTATCAATAGACCCTGCAGCACACCCCAGCACCACTTGCTGTCAGTGGTGAAGGTGCCGGAACTGCGTTCCCCCCCCCAGTCCCTCTGAAAAAAATCCCTGCATATAGCAGATTTTAAATGAGGCTCTCATTCAGTCTCCAGGGGCCGCTGCAACCCTTCTCCCAGCATAATGGTAAGTAGAACAGAGGCATTGTCAAACAACCATTTGGCTAACAATCAGCGGTGCCGATTGGTGGAATAAGAAATAATCTAGACGTAAATATTAATCCTGTGGAGGAGAGTAAAATGTGTAATCTCATCTATCATTACATAAGATCCGATCAGATTTCCACTAAATGTTCTGACAAAAGCAGTATTTTTAAGTCTCCTCAGTGTTGCAAAGGATAAATGAGAGGTGTACTTAGAGACATCTATGAGGTGTTCCAAAACTATTTAAATTCCTATCCTACAGTTGGGAAGCCCTCTGTAAATTCTGACAGGCTCTTAAAACAGTCTTCCAGAAAGCCGAGTCCACCACTGTTGGGTGGATAGATATTGTGACTTTGTGCATGAAAATACTGCCCTTAAGAAAATGCAACCTACCCAGCTTATCAGACAGTGAGTTAATCAGGGACCAATGGACCACCCCTGGACATGTATATACACAATATACAAGGTGATACTTTGCTTATTATGGACTTTACTAGCACCCTCATGAGACGAAAACAACTCAATTAATAAAAATAACATTTTATTATACAAATATTCCTTAAAAAAATCACATATTGTCGTTCACAATTCATTTAAAAACAGACACTTATTGCAATATGATACATTAGTCCCATTTGGAGCCACTATAGATATATAGGGGGTTATTTATGAAATGCAAATTCACTTTCACTACAAGTGCAATCTACAAGTGCAAAGTGCACTTGAAATTGCACTGAAAGTGCACTTGGAAGTGCAGTCGCTGTAATTGATGGGTAGCTCTGCTGATTTTATTATCCAATCATGTGCCAGCTAAAATGCTGTTTTTTATTTTTGTTGCATGTCCCCCTTGGATCTACAGCGACTGCACTTCCAAGTGCACTTTCAGTGCAATTTCAAGTGCACTTTGCACTTGTAGTTTGCACTTGTAATGCAAAGTGGATTTGCCTTTCGTAAATAACCCCCATAGTGTATATATAATATACACTATAAGATATAGTGGTCCCAAATGGAATGCAATAAGTATCTGTTTTTAAATGAATTGTGAATGGTATATATGCAATTATTTTATGAATATTTGTATATATTTGTATAATAACATTTTGATATTTTTATTGAGTTGGTTTTGTCTCATGTGGGTGCTAGTAAAGTCCATAAAAAGCAAGGTATCACCATGCATATTGTGTATATACTAAAAGAATGATGTGGCATGGGTAGGGGTCTTTATTTTGTATACGTTATGGGCACAGTGGTGGCACAGTGGTGTAGTGCATAGCACTCTCACCTAGCAGTAAAAAGGGTCGCTGGTTCGAATCCCAATGACGACACTACTTGCCTGGAGTTTGCATGTTCCTGTACCTGCGTGGGTTTCCTGGGGTACTCCGGTTTCCTCCCACACTTCAAAGACATGCTGGTAGGTTATTTGGCTTCTGTCCAAAATTGGCCCTAGTATATGAATGTGAGTTGGGAACCTTGGATTGTGGGCTCCTTGAAGGTAGGGACCAATGTGAGTGTGTGGTGCGCTGCGTAAATTGATGGCGTCATATGGGTACCTTAAATAAATAATATATGAGCATCTTAATGAGACACGATGTACAGGGATAGGAACAATTGTAGACACACACCCACACTCACTCAGAATGGACTGGTGTCTTTATTCAACCTTATTAACTATGTAACATGTAATATTGTTTAATAATTTACAAAGCAAAAACATTATTGCAAAGTACCAATATATTTCCCTAGTCCTGTAGCAGCAATTCCACCATTACACAAGATACTGCATATGCAATAAAACAATGATCTCACAATATACTTTCTATCTTTTTACATAAATAAACAAATTACTGTATATACAGCACATTGAATTTTGATTTTTGATCTAATATGAAAAAGGATGTATTAGTATGCATTTATGTACTTATATTTATGTATTTATGTTACATTTCTAATATCTTGTATTCATACCAGTATATCTATCTGTTTTCTCTTAGAACTCACTTATTATCGCATTGAGTTTATGATTGAGCACCTACCGTAGCTAATTTATATTGTTCAGTGGCTATCTCGGCAGGCACCTCCAGTTTCCTCCCACGTGGCTGCAGAATGGATACTGTATTGGTTTCTGATGATAAGGTTTCTTTGTTATCTCCATTTCCAGTATCTTCGGTAATTGGTCTCAAGAACACAAATGGCAAGATCAGAAGCACAATGCAAGTTGATTGTAATGGCAAAAATTGTTTAGCCATTCTTCCACTGATGATCTTTCAAACTGTTTAGTGCCTCTCAGAATCATATGTTCTTAACCTAGCTATACATTAACCATGTCCAAACATGCCCTCTGTCCCCACAAAAATGCAAGAAAGAGGAATTCCAAAACAAACGAATAAAGAAAAATTATCAGAAAGAAGAAAGGTCCAACTAATACCAGGCCTTTTTCTGACATTTGTTGTTTACAAGCAAAAATCTGCATTTTTTGCTAGACAAATACTTAGAACCCTCAAATATTATATATTTTTTGTTTAGCAGAGACCCTAGAATGAAATTGTGATTGTTGCAATTATTTATGCCACACAGTTTTTGTGCAGCGGTTTTTCAAACGCAATTTTTTGGGGGAAATTACACATGAATTAAAAAAAATATATATATACCCCAATTTTTTTGTATAATATGAAAGATGTTACACTGAGTAAATAGATACCTAACATGTCATACTTTAAAATTGTGCTCGCTTGTGAAATGGCGCCAAACACGGTACTCTTTATGGAGACAGGTCCTCTTTATGAAGAGATCTGGGGTATAAAAAAAGCCCAAATCTCTCCTCTACCTCTAAAAGAAAAAAAAAAATGTTTTTTTGATTATTTTGCATTAAAAAAATGGCCTTGTTTACAAATGGCCAGAACCAGAAGTGACATCACTCAGGTCCTCCTAGAGCATAGATATGAGGGAGGCCATCTTTTCTTTGCTCCTCTCTGTGCCCATCTGCCGCAAGCGCCGGATCAGTCTTTGAGGTTTCCGATCAGCCAGGTAAGCTTGAAACCACTGGAAAGCACCTGCTGCTTCTAAAAGCCATACCCACAGTTGCGTAAACATGAGCTGTGTTCAGATCTGTAACACAGAATCCAAAAATGTGTGTCTAAGAACATATGCTTTACGTGCTTGCACATATAAACGCATGTATACAAATTTACAATTGCTTAAATGAAATCTAAACAAGGGGGAAAAATACATATACGAGTCTTTAAGCATTTAAAAGGCATCTATACGCAAATATTTTACTAATCATTACACAGGAACTTTCCCCTAAAAGGTGGCTTGATTTGCCCCCTTGTGATAGCATTAAAGTTAAACGAGAAAAAAAAAAAAAAAAGTATAAAAAAAATAAAGTGTAAAAAAAATAAATGTAAAATATAAAAAACAAACTAACCAAAAAAAAAAAATCAAAAGCACCACGACATCCTACACACTTGAAAATACAAACATGTGCGTATGTTGTGCACATATATGTGAACAATTGCACAACACATATTGGGTATTCTCACATGTGGCAATGGATAGGTATAGACTCCATGATGACCACAGACGCCTACCTGCGCCTTCCTACCAGGTTGGGGAAAGGGTCTGGCTGTCATCTCGCCACCTCCGACTAGGGATGAGCAGAACACCCCCCCGGTTTCTTTTCGCAGCAGAACATGCGAACATGCAAAAAGTTTGTTTGAACACCGTTAAAGTCTATGGGACACGAACGTGAAAAATCAAAAGTGCTAATTTTAAAGGCTTATATGCAAGTTATTGCCATAAAAAGTGTTTGGGGACCTAGGTCCTGCCCGGGGGACATGTATCAATGCAAAAAAAAGTTTTAAAAAACTGACGTTTTTTTAAGGAGCAGTGATTATAAGAATGCTTAAAGTGAAACAATAAAAATGAAATATTCCTTTAAATATCATGCCTGGTGGGTATCTATAGCATGCCTGTAAAGTGGCGCAGTTTTCCAGTGTTTAGAACAATACCACAGCAAAATGCCATTTTTAAAGGAAAAAAAGTCATTTAAAACTGCTTGCAGCTGTAATGTATTGTCGTGTCCCAGCAATATAGATGAAAATCATTGAGAAAAACGGCATGGGTCCCCCCCCAGCCCATTTCCAGGCTCTTTGGGTCTGGTATGGATATTAAGGGGAACACTGCACCCAAATTTTAAAAAAACTTGGCGTGGGGGGGCCCCCAGGCACTGTATACTCTGAACACAAGTATATATACTATACGGCCTGCCCTATATACTCTGCAGAAAATTGGGCCTTAGGTGTTAGTGGTGCCAGAACACTGTAACCCCTCACAGTTACTCTTGTTGTGCGCAGGAACAGGCCCTGCTGTTAAATATTATTTCAAAATTGTAATTACATGCCCCTATTAAACAGGGGCAGCCTTTGGTGGTGGTGCCACAACACTGTACGCCCTCAGTTACTCTTGGTGGGCGCAGGAACGGGCCCTGCTGTGAAATGTAGCGGGCACCTACTTTTAGGTAGGTGACCTTTCTTGTTAGTTTATTATATTAGGTAAATTTAGACAGGCTGATGCTATTTGCAGCAGGCCTGTATTGCTGATTTCTCTATTTGAGTGACAGGTGTCTATGTGTTAGTCTCGGCCAATCATTGATTTGTTTGGTAATCCCGGGACTTTCATATAAAAAGGGGGGTCACGTGTTTCAGAGAGAGAGTGCGAGTGCTGGTGCCAGTTCAGCCCAGCTCAGAGGAGCGGGAGAGCCAGCCTGGCTCCCGGAGGGGGAGTTGGAGGTTTCCCCTCCGGGGAGCCAATGGAGCTTCGCCCTAGCGAGAGGGGTGGAGATATATTCCTCATGGAGGAACAGATGACATCTTGCCGCGTGTAGTTGTGGATGTTGTAGGCCGCCCCTGCGGGGAGGGGAACAGGCCACAAAGAGATAAAGGGAACTGAGAAACATTGCGGAAGAAGTAGCAACAAAGCGGAAGGAAACTGGGTGATTGATCGTTTATGAGTGGCACATGGACTATCGATCACGTGAGTGAAAGCCCAAGGGAAAAGTACTGCCAGAGACTGAGGGTTGTTGGTGCACAAGTCAGTGAGATGGGCAGTGATGGCCTATGACTTTGAGTGCAGCATTGCCCCGGGATTCCAATCAGTCAAGCGGGAGGAGTTATCCAAATTTGTTCTCCTTTAGCTAAACCTGGAAGTACCATGTCGGTGGGAAGTAGTGGTAAAAGGGTAGTGGTGAAGCTGCCAGCACACATGTAGAGATGTGGATCGTTCTTTAAAAGTTATCCTGATGAAGAAGTTATTCAGAGTGACTCTTTATCAACTCAGTCTCTATTAAACCTACTTCCATCGTCCCTGATTGAAGAAATCAATGAGAAATGATTTCTTGATTGTCCGCAATTATGCACAGTTTCTCTTGTATGACTCATGGAAAAGCGACAATGTAATAGAAGAACATCTCAAAGAAAATCCTTCTCCCATCCCAGTTTATGTTTGATGAATAAAGCATTGAGAAAAAGCACTAAGGACTGTGACTTTTAAATCTATGGGCTGCGAAGGTTGAACAGTAAATGTGAATTTCAGATATAACAATATTCAGCCGCTCCTTCGGGGGTAAGAGCTACAGAAATATTAGATCAAGAATTGTAATTACATGCCCCTGTTAAACAGGGGCAAAAAAATTGGGCCTGGGTGGTAGTGGTGCTGGTGCCACAACACTGTAATGCCCCGTACACACGGTCGGATTTTCCGATGGAAAATGTCCGATTGGAGCGTGTTGTCGGACATTCCGACCGTGTGTGGGCTCCATCGGACATTTTCCATCGGATTTTCCGACACACAAAGTTTGAGAGCAGGCTATAACATTTTCCGACAACAAAATCCGATCGCGTCAATTCCGACCGTGTGTGGCCTGTTCCGACGCACAAAGTGCCACGCATGCTCAGAAGAAATTCCGAGACGGAACAGCTCGGTCGGGTAAAATTAGCGTTCGGAATGGATACAGCACTTTTGTCACACTGCAATGTCAAAAATAGTTTAATACAGCGCACTCTCTTCTTCTTTATAATGTGAGAAGAATAAAGTAGTTTTGCTGCTCATATTCACACAGACTTCTCACAAACTTCTTTCTTTATTATTTATTGTGATTCCCTCAATATATTTAGATTTGTCACATCTGACCAAATTTGTTTTTGGTTGTTTTTTAATTTTTTTGGTTTTCCTCCAGGCTGGTTTTGTATTTTTTTTTTTTTTTCAAGGCTGTGTTTTTATTGTTGTTTTTGTTGTGTTTTGTGTGTCAAGTTACCACAACACCATTGATATCTTGTATTATTTAATCTGTAGGAGATTGGTTGGTGAGATGTTATTAAAAATAGGGGATTGGCGCTGTCCAACTGTGATAATAATTATAAATAAAAAAAGTGTTTACTCAACATATATATCCCAAATATTCATGTCAAAAAATATTAAATATTATTGTGCATTTAACAAAGTGTTTACAAAGACTGAAGTGTATCAAGTGTACATAATCCACCTATACAGTACGATAACGGTAACGTGCAACGTGCTCCTAAAGTGCGTGCAAAAAATCTTATATTCAATGGTTATATGTGTATAAAAAAGGTACCTATATCTTATAAAATGGCAGAAGAAACAAGATCCAATATATAAACGCAATAATGTTATTCAAAGCGAACAATTATGTGAAGAATAAAAAGTGAAAAGAATAAAAAATATAAAAAAACCCCAGCATGTGTGCATGAAAAAACAAGTATGGCAATCAAAGCAAACAATTAATTGGAGAGAAGATGTGAAAATATATATATATATATATAAAATATAAATTCCCAACATATGTGCATAAAAAAATCCTACCAAAAAATTTGGTGTGTAAAAAACAAAATTTATGAAAAGTAAATGTCCGCAAAAAAGTCCTAAAAAATGTCCTTCTGGTGAAGAAAAGCGTGGTCATAGCATTCAACCGTTAATATCCCGTCCTTCCCTGCACCCCCACTTGTGCTTGCACTCACCGGACTCCCTAACCCCTGCAGGGGTAAAGGGCATATGCAGACAATCCTGCGATATCCGAACCGGGAAGTGATCCTCCGTCCAGGGGTGCTTTATCCTCCTTGCTGCAGGGTTCTGCTAGATCTGTGACTCCATTTCACATGTGGTGTTTGGCTTCTCTGTTTACCAAGTGGGGGTGCAGGGAAGGACGGGATATTAACGGTTGAATGCTATGACCACGCTTTTCTTCACCAGAAGGACATTTTTTAGGACTTTTTTGCGGACATTTACTTTTCATAAATTTAGTTTTTTACACACCAATTTTTTTGGTAGGATTTTTTTTATGCACATATGTTGGGAATTTATATTCTATATATATATATATTTTTTTTTTTTCACATCTTCTCTCCAATTAATTGTTTGCTTTGATTGCCATACTTGTTTTTTCATGCACACATGCTGGGGTTTTTTTATAGTTTTTATTCTTTTCACTTTTTATTCTTCACATAATTGTTCGCTTTGAATAACATTATTGCGTTTATATATTGGATCTTGTTTCTTCTGCCATTTTATAAGATATAGGTACCTTTTTTATACACATATAACCATTGAATATAAGATTTTTTGCACGCACTTTAGGAGCACGTTTCACTTTACCGTTATCGTACTGTATAGGTGGATTATGTTCACTTGATACACTTCAGTCTTTGTAAACACTTTGTTAAATGCACAATAATATTTAATATTTTTTGACACGAATATTTGGGATATATATGTTGAGTAAACACTTTTTTTATTTATAATTATTATCACAGTTGGACAGTGCCAATCCCCTATTTTTAATAACTTCTCACGCTTTGGATTTCACCTGGTGATTTTCATTATAGGGGGGCAGCAGTCCTTTCCTAGGTTTTATATTCCTAAGCGCGGAACTATTGTCATTCAGGAGATTGGTTGGTGTTGTTGTCTCTTGTTAATTTCACATTGTATTTTTGAAATGTACCTGCCTACTCACAAACAAACTGTCCTTTTTGAATGAAAACACACATAGGCGAGTATAATTGAACAAAAAATTCCTTTATTAAGGGCTCACAACTAAACAAAGAGGGAGGCAATGCTGGAGAAACAGCAGAAATGGGTGAAGCCTTGGACCCCAGGGCACACATCAATTATTTTCAAACAAAATTGGTGGCCTGAGGAGTCCATATCTAAGGGAGTGCAGTCTGGTCCAGAAGTCCCGGAAAGCAACAGATGACATCTGTGTCCCCAGGCTGTGGTCATACAAGAGACTGCAGCTTTTGTCAGACCAGACTGAACCCAGGGCCATCACTCTCTGGTCTTCCTTCCACGCTTCCTTCCACGCTGTGGCTCTGGTGGTGGAGTTGTGGCAGGAGGAGGAGGAGGAGAAAGAGGGGCCAACTCACTCAGGTGGGTATTGGGTGTTAGTTCCCCACTCACCCCCTTACTTAGGACTTTATACAGAAGGTCCTCACATAGCTTTTGTTGACCCTCTTTCATGCCCTACAGTTTGGTGGCAGCCATGCAGGCAAAGGCCTCTTCAGGAGTGGGTAAGGCTCTGAGGGACGCAGAAGCCTCCTGAATCAGCCTGAGTGCTGAATCCTGCATGTGAGTTGCCTTCCTCACTCTTTTGTATGGAAGGCGGAGGGGAGGAACCTGCGATTCTGTCAGGCTGCGGCTGGTCCCAGGCTTCTCCTGGCTGACACTTAGCCCCGCCTACTTCTAGCTGCCACTAACCCCAGCCTCCTCCTGGCTGCCACATTCCAGAGCCTCCTCCTGGCTGAGGTCTTCCTGTGTATGAAAACGGGACATAGTTTTAGTTTTTTATTCATCAATCACACACAATTTTCACCTCCTGACTGTTGCAAATTGAATGTTAACAAATATTACAGACTATCATTCTGAGCCCAGCATTTTTCATTCTTGTCCCAATTTTGGGTGCCCACTACTGTATATTGATATGTAAAACACTTTTTTCAATCAGCAATTAGTGATCAATAATAACATCTAGTAAACATCATTTCTTTATTGACCAGAAATCTGTAGAACAATGCTATACCTGGCTCCAGCTGGGCTCCTCCACTTCTTCCTGACTGGAAGGCCCAGGTTGGACATCGGAAGCCTCAGCTGGAGTGGAAGGAAGAGTGGAAGGAAGAGTGGAGAGGGATTCCAGGACTTCAGTGTGGTCTGACAGAAATCGCAGTCTCTCATAGTACCACAGCCTGGGGACATAAACGTCATCTGCTGCAGCTCTGGATCTCTGGGAATCTGTGACCTTTTTGCGCTCTCTAAGATAAGTGCTCCTCAGGCCACCAATTTTGGTTTTTAAATAGGGGATTGTTGCTGTGGGGACCACCGGCGTCACCAACTCCAGCAGCTTCTCCAGCGCTGCCTGCCAGGGCAGCTCCATGTACTTGTCTATGAACAGGGGGAGGAAGTTGTGGTCATTGAAGCCATCCATTTTATCTGCAAGACACAACACAAGACAAACCCTAATGCCAGGCGAAACTCTCCTAATCTTGTTACAATATAGGCCTCAATCTAGAAGCAGTATAGGCCCAAGTTTAGATCTTTCCTTCGTTCTCACGATCGGCGCCTCTGATACTCCTTCTTCCGCTCACAGATCGTACGTGCTACGCACGCGTGTTACACTTTATACACCTTGCGCATGCGTGTAACTCCGCCCGCCCCTGACGTTTTTTCTAGTCTATTCCCTGCCCCTTTTCGTTCAGCGCAGTGGGGGAAGAGCACATGGCGGAGACACAGCAGGTGCGTGCTAATTACAGCAACGAGGAGGAGGAAAGCCAGGAGCCAGAAACGTCCATATCCAGAAGGAGACGATTTAAGGCCTCAAATATCTCCTTTGGGGAGATGTTGGAGACATCCTGAAGAGGGCCGACTATAATGGGAAGTATGGACCTTACCCCAACCCCAATGTCAGAAAGGCCAAGATCATGGCGAAAGTGGTCAAAAGTCTGCACTGGAATTTCGGGGTACGACGATCGAAAGATCAGCTCAGGAAGCGGTGGTCGGACCTGAAATTAAGAGACCCTGAGCAGTACTGAAAGATCCGGAGAGTGCTGCAAAAAAGTAAGTAGTTGTCCAGTGTTCCTATTCCTTTTTCTGTTTATTACGTTCGTGCTGCTCCATGTGCTTTTAGGAACTGTTGTACAGTTTAAAATGGCAACTTTCATGTTCATTGGCACATTATTCGTTCGTATTCCAATATTTTTTTTTAGGCTTATAAAACACCATTGTTTTGGCCATATGCATTTGGCCACATTTTTGAGGGCCTACTTGTCTGAAACTAATTTGGTTGTGTAGATGGGTTTGTTACTAGAATGAAATGCAAACTAGATTCTGTGTAAGGAGAGGACACTCAGCAGCTGTTTAAACATCTGGACACTGGAGCACTAGTGTGGGACACAAGAACACTCTTTTTATTAGGGGGCCCACACAGGTGCTCCAGTGTATACTATAGTGGTGTCTCCATCTGTGAAGCTTGTACCAAACAGGTAAAGTATTGAAGCTTGACAAAGGACACTCAAAATTCTACATCTTGGAACTCTGCCAAAATAGACAATTGTACCCCACTTCTAAGCAATGTTTCATATTTATAGTTCTGCCATCAAATATCTGTGTGCTAAGTGTACCATTTTTTTTTACATAGGGGAGAAAAGACTCAGAGGACACCCCTCATCCGAGGAGACCAGAGACCCCCCACCTCTGGAAGAAGGGGAAATACCCCAAAGCCAAGCAGAGCAGGAGGAGGAAGACGTGGTGGAACTAGGCTCAGGTAAGAGATGGATGCCGGCATATTTATAATACATGTTTTTTTTTTTGGTTCCTCTCTTTTTAGGTGATCGTGATGTTGTGGATCCAGATCCTTTCACCTCTGAAAGTGCCCAGATCCTGATTGGGGAGATCATGGGGTATAATGTTGCATTGGAAAACATCACAAAATACATCAATGATGTTATTTAAAAAAAAAGAACATCATTGATGTTTTGGGGAGAGTTTAAAACCCCTCCAAAGTCCTTTGTTTTATGGTGTGCTACAATGTTAAAAATATTTTAGTGATTTTTAGAAAAGCCAAATTTTGAAGATGCACACAGTGTGTCAACATGTGCTATCTGCCATCACGGGAGATCAATGGAAGTGTTTTGGGGGTGCAACCTCTTCCTCAATAATAAAGTAGCTGAGAGGAAGGGGTTGCTCCCCCAAAACACCTCCCTTGATCCCCCATGATAGCAGGTCGCACATGTTGACATTCGTAAATTGGTGTGCATCTTCAAAATTTGGCTTTTCCAGGAGTGTCTTCACCCCATCTGAACGCAATATCAAACACAGTTCCTAAATACTCATGTCTGATATTGCCTTCAAGTTCTACCAAATGTGAACTTTGTAAGTTCTAGATTTGTGTCTTTTTTGTTGTTTTAAAACATGCCTGTTTTATCTTAGCTCAACTGAGCCAGCATAGTTGTCAGAATGTTGACGTAAAAAGTTATGTAGAACACAGCACGCCAGGATAATATGATTCAGTTTATACTCAGCCATATGTATGGGTGTCAGAAATAGGCAGAACCGGCTGGCCATGATTCCAAATGTGTTCTCCACCACTCTTCTGACTCTGGCCAGCCAGTAATTAAAAACCCTCTGGTCCAGGGTGAGGGTCCTCATCTGGAATGGCCGCATAAGATGGTCCCCCAGCACAAATGCTTCATCCGCAACGAAGACGAATGGGAGTCCTTCCACATTCTCTTCTGGAGGTAGCAAGTCCAAGTTGCCATTCTGGAGACGCCTGTAAAACTCAGTCTGGGAGATGACTCCACCATCAGACATCCGGCCATTCTTCCCCACGTCCACATAAAGGAACTCGTAATTAGCCGACACCACCGCCAACATCACAATACTATTCAACCCCTTATAATTATAATAGTATGACCCCGAGTTGGGTGGTGGGACGATGTGGACGTGTTTCCCATCAATTGCCCCTCCGCAGTTAGGAAAGTCCCACTGCTGGGCAAAGTGGGAGGCCACAGTCTGCCATTCCTGTTGCGTGGAAGGAAACTGTTGAGGAAAACAAAAAAAATTTGTCTTTTTGCACATAAACATGGAAAGCAGATTAGACACAAACATTCTTGGCCAACATCAAGATAACATTTATTAATGGGAGTTTTTAAAGACCAAAGTATAAGGTACACCTATCATATTCTCCCTCCCCCCCTGTCATGGGCCATTTCTAACATTATAGGGGGGGAGCTCTTGGACAGGTAACCCTCTCCACTTCATTGAGAGATGAATGCCTAAATAATGGGTATTACTTGGAACAGCCCCTCCTTAGTTATACTATTGGCAGCCCACTGGACAGGTAAGAAGTGTCATAATACAAAGATATAAATACACACTGTACACATTTGAGCACATTTGGACATTCTGCTATTACCTATCAAGATAATAATAGTATACAAAAACTTTAACCACCTGAGCCCCGGACCATTATGCTGCCTAAGGACCAGAGGTCTTTTTCCAATTTGGCACTGCGTCACTTTAACTGCTAATTGCGCGGTCATGCAATGCTGTACCCAAACGAAATTTGCGTCCTTTTCTTCCCACAAATAGAGCTTTCTTTTGATGGTATTTGATCACCTCTGCAGTTTTTATTTTTTGCGCTATAAACGGAAAAAGACCGAAAATTTTGAAAAAAAATGATATTTTCTACTTTTTGGTATAAAAAAAATCCAATAAACTAAATTTTAGTCATACATTTAGGCCAAAATGTATTCGGCCACATGTCTTTGGTAAAAAAAATGTCAATAAGCATATATTTATTGGTTTGCGCAAAAGTTATAGCGTCTACAAACTAGGGTACATTTTCTGTAATTTACACAGCTTTTAGTTTATGACTGCCTATGTCATTTCTTGAGGTGCTAAAATGGCAGGGCAGTACAAAACCCCCCCAAATGACCCCATTTTGGAAAGTAGACACCCCAAGGAAATTGCTGAGAGGTGTGTTGAACCCATTGAATATTTTTTTTTTTTGTCCCAAGTGATTGAATAATGACAAAAAAAAATAAATAAATAAATATTTACAAAAAGTTGTCACTAAATGATATATTGCTCACACAGGCCATGGGCCTATGTGGAATTGCACCCCAAAATACATTCAGCTGCTTCTCCTGAGTATGGGGATACCACATGTGTGGGACTTTTTGGGAGCTTAGCCGCGTACGGGGCCCCGAAAACCAAGCACCGCCTTCAGGATTTCTAAGGGTGTAAATTTTTGATTGAAAAAAAGTTTGTCATTTTCCCGCAACTTGTGGCAAAATATAAAATATTCCATGGACTCAATATGCCTCTCAGCAAATAGCTTTGGGTGTCTACTTTCCAAAATGGGGTCATTTGGGGGGGTTTTGTGCCACCTGGGCTTTCCATGGCCTCCGAAACTGTGATAGGCAGTGAAGAGTGAAATCAAAAATTCACGCCCTTAGAAAGCCTGAAGGCGGTGCTTGGTTTTCGGGGTCGCGTACGCGGCTAGGCTCCCAAAAAGTCTCACACATGTGGTATTCCCGTACTCAGGAGAAGCAGCAGAATGTATTTTGGGGTGTAATTTCACATATTCCCATGGCATGTTTAAGCAATATATCATTTAGTGACAACTTTGTGCAAAAAAAAAAAAAAAAATTTGTCTCTTTCCCGCAACTTGTGTCGCAATATAAAATATTCCATGGACTCGACATGCCTCTCAGCAAATAGCTTGGGGTGTCTACTTTCCAAAATGGGGTCATTTGGGGGGGCTTTGAACTGTCCTGGCATTTTATGCACAACATTTAGAAGCTTATGTCACACATCACCAACTCTTCTAACCACTTGAAGACAAAGCCCTTTCTGACACTCATTGTTTACATGAAAAAGTTATTTTTTTTTGCAAAAAAATTACTTTGAACCCCCAAACATTATATATTTTTTTAAAGCAAATGCCCTACAGATTAAAATGGTGGGTGTTTCATTTTTTTTTTCACACAGTATTTGCACAGCGATTTTTCAAACGCATTTTTTGGGGAAAAAACACACTTTTTTAAATTTTAATGCACTAAAACACACTATATTGCCCAAATGTTTGATGAAATAAAAAAGATGATCTTAGGCTGAGTACATGGATACCAAACATGACATGCTTTAAAATTGCGCACAAACGTGCAGTGGCAACAAAATAAATACATTTTTAAAAGCCTTTAAAAGCCTTTACAGGTTACCACTTTAGATTTACAGAAGAGGTCTACTGCAAAAATTACTGCCCTCGATCTGACCTTCGCGGCGATACCTCACATGCATGGTGCAATTGCTGTTTACATTTGACGACAGACCGCCGCTTGCGTTTGCCTTAGCGCGAGAGCAGGGGGCGACAGGGATGCTTTTTTTTTTTTTTTTTTTTTTTTTTTTTTATTATTTTTTTTGCTTTTTTATCTTATTTTTAAACTGTTCCTTTCATTTTTTTTTTTTTTAATCATTTTTATTGTTATCTCGGGGAATGTAAATATCCCCTATGATAGCAATAGGTAGTGACAGGTACTCTTTTTTGAAAAAATTGGGGTCTATTAGACCCTAGATCTCTCCTCTGCCCTCAAAGCATCTGATGACACCAAGATCGGTGTGATAAAATGCTTCCCCAATTTCCCAATGGCGCTATTTACATCCAGCGAAATCTAAGTCATAAAATGCTCGTAGCTTCCGGTTTCTTAGGCCATAGAGATGTTTGGAGCCACTCTGGTCTTTGATCAGCTCTATGGTCAGCTGGCTGAATCACCGGCTGCATTCTCAGGTTCCCTGTTGAGACAGGAGAGCCAGAGAAAAACACGGAAGACGGTGGAGGGGGCTTTCCCTCCCATGGCTTGTAAAAGCAGTCTAGAGGCTAATTAGCCACTAGGATTGCTTTTACATGAAAGCCGACCGCTGGCTGAAAAGAATGATACCAAGATGATACCTAAACCTGCAGGCATCATTCTGGTATAACCATTCAAAGTCGTGAATGGCGTACCTGAAGACAAAAAAATGGTTAACAATAAAGCACAGTAAACGGTAAAGTATAAAAAATTGCATACCTGAAAAGCAAACATGATAAAACATAATAACAATAAAACATTGCAGAATAGAATACAGTAAAAAAGAGCAGAACAAGAGAGAGAGAATAGAGAGAGAGAGAACAATAATACGACAACTATTTTTTTTTATTTTATATTTTTTTTTTTTTTTACACTTTTTTTGTAACTAACTTTTATAACCGGTTCCAGGTTCGGGTCTCTCAAAATGCGATGGCATCTTGGGAGACCCTGTGAAAGTGTGCCTAGTCTGTGCAATGCTGTACCCTACGCTAATACTCAACTAATGAATGGTAGCGTTCAAAACATTCACCAATGCAAAGACCAGGATTGTCAGGACAGGAGGGACAATAATAGAGGGTGTCACGCCTATATTCGCGCTTGCTGCAGACACGACATCTTTTTTGGGGGTTAGTTGGGTAGGGGTACTCGGGAGGACATAAAGAAAATGCCTCTCATGCAGCCGACTGCATTTGGTTGGGGATGTGAATGGGGGAAGTACGGGCGCTGCAGAAGCGGTGGGTTCCCAATTAGGATTGGCGAATGCAGCAGGAAGGGCACTATGGGCACGACGGGCCTGTGTTTGTCTTCTTGGTGGCAGCGGGACACTACTTGTGCTTGCCATCTCACCAGCTTGAACTGCACTTATGGGACTCGCCATGTCACCAAGTGTTACTGCAGTGCTGGTTTGACTACGACCGGGGTGTACTAGGCCGCTGGCACTTGCCAGTTCAATAAAAAGCTACCAAAAAAACTGTTAGCGATCGCAGGGATCAGGCCTGTCTCTGCGAATGCTGCAGTTATGCGTTAAGTGTTTTGTAAGTGACAGTGATCGATCGATACTGCACTTGGGTGGGCTGGGCCGGGCGGAGGGGCAAAATGCAGGTGCTAGCAGGTATCTGGGCTGATCCCGCTAACACTGCGTTTTTGGGAACCCTAAACTGCTGGGGACGCCAGTATAGATCTGATCGGATCAGATATTGATCCGTTCAGATACTATACCACTAAGGGAGGTGTACGGTGCGTGCGTGGGTGTTAGCGGTACTGGCGCTAATCTGACGCTGCTTGGGGCTGGTGCTTGCCAGTTCACCAAAATACTACCAAAAAAACTGTTAGCGATCGCAGGGATCAGGCCTGACTCTGCGAACGCTGCAGTTATGCATTTAGTGTTTTGTAAGTGTCAGTGGTCGATCGATACTGCACTTGGGTGGGCTGGGCTGGGCCGGGCGGAGGGGCAAAACGCAGGTGCTAGCAGGTATCTGGGCTGATCCCGCTAACACTGCGTTTTTGGGAACCCTAAACTGCTGGGGACGCTAGTATAGATCTGATCGGATCAGATATTGATCCGATCAGATACTATACCACTAAGGGAGCTGTACGGTGCGTGCGTGGGTGTTAGCGCTACTGGCGCTAACCTGACGCTGCCTGGGGCTGGTGCTTGCCAGTTCACCAAAATGCTACCAAAAAAACTGTTAGCGATCGCAGGGATCAGGCCTGACTCTGCGAACACTGCAGTTATGCGTTTAGTGTTTTGTAAGTGACAGTGATCGATCGATACTGCACTTGGGCTGGGCCGGGCGGAGGGGCAAAACGCAGGTGCTTGCAGGTATCTGGGCTGATCCCGCTAACACTGTGTTTTTGGGAACCCTAAACTGCTGGGGACGCTAGTATAGATCTGATCGGATCAGATATTGATCCGATCAGATACTATACCACTAAGGGAGGCGTATGCTGCGTGCGTGGGTGTTAGCGGTACTGGCGCTAATCTGACGCTGCCTGGGGCGACGCATATCACCGCCGGGCGATCAGGGGGCTAAACCTTTATTCGGTAATAAACGGCGGGTGCCCTGACACTATAAAAAATAAACAAACTAACCAGCGTCACCCGTAACAGCTATACGGTGATCAGTGGTGAAAGGGTTAACTAGGGGGCAATCAAGGGGTTAAAACATTTATTAGGTAGTATATGGGGGTCCCTGTCGCTATAAAACGCTGACGGCGAACCTAAATATTTAGGTCCCTAACTAGCGTCACCAGCGACACTAATACAGCAATCAGAAAAATGATCGCTTAGCGACACTGGTGACAGGGGGTGATCAAGGGGTTAAAACTTTATTAGGGGGGGTTAGGGGGGTATCCTAGACCTACAGGGGGGTAATACTAACTGTCCCAACACTGTAACTGTCACAAACTGACACCAATGCAGTAATCAGAAAAAAAAAAAAAAAACTGCTGGTGTCAGTTTGTGACGGGGGGGGGTGATTGGGGGGGATCGGGGGGGGCGATCGGGGGGGGGATCAGGGTGTTTTGTGTGCCTGCCATGTTCTACTGTGTGTTGTGCACTCACATACCTGTCTTCTCTCCTCGGGCCGGAACGGAAATTACCGAGCCGAGGAGAGATGACATCATTTCCTTTGCTGCTGTTTAGCATACAGCAGCAAAGGAATGATGTGATTGGCCGGCGGCGATCGCGAGGGGGGGGCCACGAACGGATGGCCTCCCCCTCACCTCTGATCGCCGCTGGACAAAAGACGACCGCCTCGGGCACCGGGGGGGGTCCGATCGGACCCCCCACCCGCGGAAGGCAAATCACGTATATGTACGTGATTTTGCCTGTCCGTGCCACCTTGCCGACGTAAATCGGCGTGAGGCGGTCGTCAAGTGGTTAAACAGTACCATTTGAAAGTATACAGGCAGGTCCTTGCACTACATGCTTTGGGGAATTCATCCATAAATCTGAGCACAAAAGAGATGGGTATAGTGTGTATGGGTTTGACAAAGTCAGCAGATAGATGATTGAGGATAGATAGAGAATTGGTATCAGCTGACTTAGCAGTTGGGGGGAGGGAGGGTTCCAAATGATTTGGGGACCCCAAAAAAAAGCCTCTGGCACTCTGCCTGAATTTAAAGCACAAATCACATTTAAAAACATTTTAGGGGGTGTTTGGGGTAAAGCACTACTATGGAGCTGATAAAATACATTGTTAAGTGACTACATGAGGTGAATATAGGGCTAGGAGAGCATGGTGGTGAGGTAAGTGAAGGCAAATATGTATGAAGGACAAAAAAATAATTACATAAAAATCCAGCATGCATGAGGACAAAGGGCACATTCACAGCATATTACACTTATGGTAATTAGGGAATAAGGAAAGAAATACAATATATTATCAAACATTATATACAATAAAATTTGATGTTAAAGGATAAAAATCTTACCTTCATATACTCCTTCTGCAGGACCTGGATGATGGCAGAACAGGTCTCTGGGATAATGATCCCCAGAGCCTGGGGGAGATGGCTGTCAAGAACTTCAAGTCCTGCAGACTTCTCCCCGTTGCCAAGTACCGCAGGGTGGCGACGAGCCTCTGCTCCAGAGTGATGGCTTGCCTCATGCAGGTATCCTGCCTGCTAATAAAAGGGGTCAACAAAGCCAACAAACGGTGAAATACGGGGTCCGTCATCCGGAGAAAGTTCCTGAAATCATCAGGATTATTCTCACGGATCTCACGGAGCAAAGGCATATGACAGAACTGGTCACGCTGAAGCAACCAATTCTTGGTCCATGAACTCCTCCCCACCCTGTTCATGGACTGGACTTGTGTCAAGGTCAGGACCCCAACACCAAGCCCCCACACAGCACGAACTCTACGAGGAGTACGTATACGCAACATGGCTAGAAAACGGTAGGCTGCTCAGAACGAAGTAACAGAATGCACTGAAGAACAGCAAGGCCTGTGAAGAGCGACCTGAAAAACAGTAACGAACGAACAAGAACACAATGACTAATCAAAGTCACGCGTAGCTTGCTGCACGCACTGAAGAGCAGATACAAACCCACAAGCACAAACTGAACAGCAGAAAACGATCTGAAAACCACGAGTCTGAAAAAGCGTGAATCGTCTCTCACCAAACTTTTACTAACACGAGGTTAGAAAAAGGAGCCCAAAGGGTGCCGCGCTTGGTTCTGAACTGGCCTTTTCTAGTCTCGTCGTACGTGGTTGACGTCACCGCGTTCTTGGCCATCGGAAATTCTGACAACTTTGTGCGACCGTGTGTACGCAAAACAAGTTTGAGCCAACATCCGTCGGAAAAAATCCTAGGATTTTGTTGTTGGAATGTCCGATCAATGTCCGACCGTGTGTACGGGGCATAAGTCCTCACAGTTACTCTTGGTGGGTGCAGAAACGGGCCCTGCTGTGAAATATTAGATCAAGAATTGTAATTACATGCCCCTGTTAAACAGGGGCAGAAAAATTGGGCCTTTGGTGGTGGTGGTGCCACAACACTGTAAGCCCTCACAGTTACTCTTGGTGGGCGCAGGAACAGGCCCTGCTGTGAAATATTTGACCAAAAATTGTAATTACAATACAGTGCAGCCGTAGTGCAGCTACTACTACACTTCTGGTGGTGTACACAGTATACAAACACAATACAATGTAGTGTGGTTTTGCAAAACAAAATATACACCATGTCCGGAAGGCCACCAAGGAGAGGCAGACGCTCACAAGCCACTAAAAGAGGACAAGCAGCCTCTGTGTCTACAGTCAACAGTGCTGGTCATGGACGTGGTGTATCCTCTGCCGGTGGCCGTGGGGCATGCTTGTCCTTTTTTTTCTGCTGCTGGCCGTGTTATTGAAACAGAACCTGCAGAAGAGTTGGTGGACTGGATAAAGAAAATTGAGTACTGTCTGTGATACTTTTTTATTTGCACTAACATACAATTTTTCAGGACAAGCTTTTGGGGTTTGTCCCCTTCTTCAAGGTCCAAGCAGTACTGATTCACTAATTTTTAAGCAGAATGTTAAAGAAAAAAAAAAGAGAAAAACAAACACATACAAATCAATGGTAATAAAGATAGCAGCAGAGTTAGTGAGATAAGACAGAGGGAGAGCTATAGAATGGAGGGGGGGGGGGATACTAGTGTCAGAGGGGGTCGTAAAACTTTAGCATAATGTGTAAGAAAACCAATATCTAAATTCAGGCCATTATTTTTCATGCCAAAAAGAAGTATCATTCTTAGTTCAAACGTTTTCCATTCCTGGATAGTTCTGAAATTCTCTTCTGAACTAAAACCAGGGCTTTTTTTCAGGGGGAACTTGTTGGAACTCAGTTCCACCACCTCTGGCTCAGACCCTTTGGTGCCCGCTCACCACAATCACTTGTAAACACAGGAGTCTGCAATCCTGTATTTAATGCCCCTTTAAGACCCTCCTACTGTTTTTGTGAAATTTGACTGAACACACCCACTATTTGATGTGATTTGGAGGGTGTGTGTAGGGGGAGGGGTTTGTGGTTAAGTTCCAGCACCTATTGTTTGAGAAAAAAAGCCCTGACTAAAACATTGAGGTCTTCTATAGTGTGGTCCGGTTGTGAGAAATGATGTCCCACAGGTGTACATAAACTGTCTTCTTTTTGTTCTTTGATGGTATGTCTGTGCAAATTCATCCTTGCTTGCAACTTCTGTCCTGTTTCACCAACATAAGATCTTTTGCTGCACCTTTTGCATTGGATGAGGTACACAACATTACTGGAGGTACAGTTGTAAGATCCCATGATATTGAAGGTCCCATTTGTGTGTGTAACACTTTTGGATAGATTGATCTGGTTGCATAGTTTGCAGCGTTTTTTATTGCAGGGTTTGCTTCCATTATGTGTGACTTCATAATCAGAGTGAAGTTTCCTGCTGATTAGTTTGTGTCTCCTCCAATACATACTACCTACAGTTTTGAAGGCCATAAAATGCCAAGATGGCACAAAACCCCCCCAAATGACCCCATTTTGGAAAGTAGACACCCCAAGCTATTTGCTGAGAGGCATGGTGAGTATTTTGCAGCTCTCATTTGTTTTTGAAAATGAAGAAAGAAAAGAAAAATGTTTTTTTTTTTTTTTTTTTTTCATTTTTCAATTTTCAAAACTTTGTGACAAAAAGCAAGGTCTGCAAAATATGCCCATGGCATGTTTGAGCAATATATCATTAGGTGACAACTTTGTGCAAAAAAAAAAAAAAAAGTGCCTTTTTCTCGCAACTTGTCAAAATAACGGAAAATTTATATCAAATACTTACTGTAATTTTCCTTTCCTGATAGGCTCCATGGCAGCATACGTGTGGGTAGGCTCCGCCTCCATAACCACCCAGTAGGACCCCTCTCCCATAAATCTTTGCTCTAGGCTGCTATCCATGTTCCGTAACTAGCCTACTCCAGACATTTGGGAAGGACTCCTGCTGCCATGGAGCCTATCAGGAAAGGAAAATTACGGTAAGTATTTGATATAAATTTTCCGTTTTCCTGACAGGCTCCATGGCAGCATACGTGTGGGAATTAACTCGCCCAAAAATACACACGGGTGGGCAAAAATGTTTGAGCAAAGAAACCAAATTTATTTTACATTGTCAACCGACAATACTTGTAAACCAAAATTAATGGATGACAGAGCAGCAGGCTCAACACAGTAGTGAGAAACGAATGTGTTAATAGAAGACCAGGAAGCTGCTTTACAAATGATTTCAGGCGCGACATGCCGAGAAGCTGTCCACGAGGTCGAGATACTCCTGGTCGAATGAGCTGTCACTGCCTCTGGGGGAGCCAAGCCCTTTGCCTTGTATGCCCTCTGAATGGTCTGCACAATCCAAGAAGAAATTGATCTGACCGAAGCTCGCATTCCCTTGTTTTTACCATGGAGAAGAACGAAAAGGAATTCCGTTTGTCTGAATGGAGCCGTGACCTCCAGATATTGTTTTAGAGTGTGGCCCACGTCAAGTGGATGAACATCCTGATTATCCGTTGTTCTGAAAGTAGGAAGTACAATCTCTTGGTTTTCATGAAAGACTGAGGTCACTTTAGGGTTTGACCCAAGCATGGGAATCAACACTACCCTGTCTGAAAAGAAGGTCAGGAAAGGTTCTTCTGAACCAAGATTTCTAATCTCTGACACTCTTTTAGCCGATGTCACAGCTACTAAGAAGGTAGTCTTGAGCGTGAGATCTCTAATGGAAAGAGGTTTGTCAGGATCTGATCCGAGATTGGAGAGAAAATCCAAGACAATAGGAAGGTCCCATTTGGGAAACCTAGGTCTTCTTTGAGGTTTAAGCTTGATAGCTCCTTTAAAGAATTGACGGACTAATGCGTGATTTGCCCAAGATACTCCTGTGAAGGCCGAGATGGCTGAAACTTGAACTCTTAGTGAGCTGACTGCTAAAGATAGGTCCAGCCCTGATTGGAGAAAACTTAGAATGTCCTGTACTGCTGGAGAATTACACAGATTTGACCGGGAAGACATGTGATCAGAGAATTTAGACCATATACGTTCGTATACTCTATTCGTACTTCCCCTCCTGGCACTGAGAAGAGTTGGAATAGCTTCTTCAGGACAGCCTAGAGATTCAAGCCTTTCCCTCTCAAGAACCACACCCTGAGGTGTAGGCAAGATGGGCATGGGTGTAACGTCGTGCCTTGAGACAGTAGATCCGGCCTGAGAGGAAGGGGGTCTTGATAGCTCAGGAGCGATAACAGAGGAAACCACGGCCTGTTGGGCCAGAAAGGAATCACTGCAATGATCTCCACCTTCTCTGATCTGAGCCTCCGGAGAAATTGAAGAATCACTGGTACCGGAGGGAAGGCATAAGCCTTCTGAAACTTCCATTGATCTGAGAGAGCATCTATCCCATATGCCTGAGGGTCTCTGAACCTTGAATAATATCTGGGCATTTTGTGATTGCATGGGGAAGCAAACAGATCGACTTCCGGAAGTACTCCCAGGGTCAGAAGCCACTCGAACACCTCTCTGTGGAGAGACCACTCGTTGTTGTCCATTTGAACCCGCGAGAGGAAGTCCGCCTGTACATTCTGAATCCCCGGAATGTAAACTGCCGAGATGTTGGACAAATACTTCTGAGCCCAGCTCATTATTGGCTCCACTTCCTGTAACAGAGACCAGCTGCGAGTTCCACCCTGCTTCTTTATGTAAGCCACCGCGGTTGTATTGTCCAACCTTAGCATTACTGATGACCCTTCTATTAGATGGCGGAATTACAGGAGTGCCTGAAAGGCGGCCCTCAGCTCCAGAATGTTGGAGACAATCCCTCGTGCAGGGAAAATCCATCAGCCTTGCGCCACTTCTGAAAGGCAGTGAGCGCCCCAACCCCAATTGCTGGCATCCGATGTTAATGTGACCCATGAGATGGGCATGATTGAATGGTGATTGCGCAGATTCTTCCCTTGAAGCCACCAAAGGAGAGACGTCCTCATGGATGGAGTAAGGTGTATGCGCTGGACTTGGCTGGAAGAATCCCATTGTTGAAGGACTCTTTTTTGGAAGGGTCGTGTATGCCATTGGGCCCACTTCACCATAGGAATGGTGGCTGTCATCGTGCCAATTACTTTCAAGCATTGGAGAGCGGAGAGATGAGATGACGCAAGGGCTGCGTGTATTCTGTCTCGAATCACTCCAATCTTCTCCTCTGGAAGGGAGATGGTGCCTTCCAATGTGTTGAAGTGAGCCCCTAGAAACACCAGGGATTGTGTGGGCTCTAGATGGCTCTTCTCTAGATTCAGAAGCCACCCAAATTCCTGCAGGGTGGAGATGACTAAGCTCTTGTGCTCTAAAAGCTGATCTTTGTTCTGAGCTAAGAGAAGTAGGTCGTCTAAATAGTGGTGGAGACGAACCCCCTTGATACGAAGTAGAGCCACCACAGACAACAGGACCTTTGAGAAGACCTGAGGTGACGTTGTTAGGCCGAAGGGTAGACATGTGAACTGCAGATGCTGATTGCCTACCGCAAAGCGGAGGAATTGTTGGAACTCTGTTGCCACTGGCACGTGAAAGTATGCATCTTTTAGATCGATTGGAATCAACCAATCTCCCAGATGTACTGATTGTTGGATCGTAATTAAAGACTCTATTTTGAACTTTTCCTATCGGATAAAGGAATTGAGATATGTTAAATCTATTACAGGCCTCCATGTACTGTTTTTCTTCTGTATCATGAACAGAGGAGAATACATGCCTTTGCCTCGTTCGTTTTCTGGAACAGGGACGGCTGCGCCTTGATCCAATAAACAATTCACATAGGTTAATAGGACCTGCTTTTTCTCTTCTGAACCTGGAAGAGATGTGGGAACAAATCTGAGTCTTGGGGTATTGTTTAAGACCCACTTGTGACCGGAGGAGACCGTCTTAATGGTCCAGTAATCTCGGATTGAGGCCGCCCAGACATGCCCAAAGTGGCGAAGACGAGCCCCCACCTGGCATGCCTGAGCGGGCCCAATCTCAAAAGGACTTTGTGGAGTCCTGGTTGCCAGAGGAAGCCCCTTTTGCGGGTTTCTTAAAAGAGGACTGCCTGGATTTCCAGGATCTTGAAAATTCCTGACCAGGTCTGTAGCTGCACGCATCCCTAGCGCGATCAGAGTTTTGTCTTCTAGGAAAACTGCGTTTCTGATTTTGTAGGCGTCTGTCTTGAGGGAGGAAACCAGACTTCCCACCTGTGGCCTGGGTTATGGCACTATCAAGCTTATTGCCGAACAATGAAGAACCTTCAAACGGAATTCGGCACCAAGCTTGCTTGGAAGCTGGATCCGCCAACCACGGACGGAGCCATAAAGCACAACGAGCTGAAACAGCCGCCAACATAACCCGGGACATCAGGCGGATGACATCAATAGATGCCTCCCCAAGAAAGGCTGATGCCAGCCTGATCTCCTGGATAGGAGAATCTTTCGCTGTTTCAGTAGAGATATCTCTTAGGAACTCATCCACATTATCAGACCAAGATTCCAAAGCTTTGGAGACTGCAGCTATCGCAAGTACTGGCTTACATGCCATTCCTGACTTCAGGTAGATCCTTTTTAAATCTGAATCAATTCGCCTCTCCAAAGGATCTTTAAAAGATACAGTATCTTCTAAGGGAAGCGTTACATATCTTGCTAGTCTCATTAGTGCTGAATCCACTAATGGAGCTGATTCAAGGTGCTTTACTTCCTCTTCCTTAAAAGGATATAGTTTCAAGACCTTTGACTGCATGGAACTTTTCTTGTCCATCTTGCTCCATTCCTCAGAAATGACATCGCCCAGCTCAAAGAGAAAAGGAAAATACTGTCGCTCCTTATTGAGCTGCTTGAAAAACTTCCTCTGTTTTGGGGGGGGAAGTAACTGGATCTTCCCACTTCAGGGCCTCTTTTACTGCCTTCAACAAAGAAGGGACTAGAGCATACTCAAACCCCACGCCAGGATCTTCCAGATCCGATTCGCTATCTGAAACAGGAGCAGAAGGGTGACTTGGCTGGCAAGATTCCCATGTCATGCACAGAACCTTCACCCACTGGAGGGCATAATGGGTCTGATATGGAATCACGGGGCTGTTGAGCTTCTCTTTCTTGTAGAGATTCTTTCACAACCCGCCTCACCATAGATTCCAAACGCTGGTCTGCACCATCCCTCTCATCTGCAGCTTTAGAGAAGCAGTGATCACAGAGAGATTTGTCTGTTGGAACAGGCATCCTGCATCCCCAGCATGATTTTCCTGATCTCTCTCTAGAGTGAGATGAAGGGGGGTAAGAAGGATTTTTATTGCTCTGTTCAGATCTGGAAGGAGATCTATGATAACTATACCTGGAGGAAGATTGCCGGTGGTGTGATTTTGATGATCCACTTCCTTTATGAGAACTACGGTGTGGATCAGACCTAGAAGGGCTGTGAGAGAAGGAACACAGAAAAGATAGAGAAAGAAATCAGCTAGTGTCCTAAAATCCTACTCTCAATCCTTGTACAGGCAGAAAAGCATAACTGCAAACATACCTGCTACAAGCGGGCTGGCCACTAGGGGGCAGTGAGGAGTCCATGGTGTCAATACAATAGGAAGCTGCAGAGACAGATTCACACATTCAGCTGGCTGACAACAGAACTCCACCCCCAGACAATAGAGATTGTCTTACCTTAAATAGCCAAGATAGTTGCCCCGGGAAGTCGCCGTATCCCCCACGATCATTCCCGGGGCTCTGAAAGCTTTCCACAGCTTTTAAAAGTGGCGCCCGTGACGTCATCGCCGACCTCAGACGCAATACGCTCGCGCGCATGCGCGAACCAAGCCTCGACTTTGTATCGGTTCCGCGCATGCGCAGAGCACACGCCGGTACCCGGAAGTCACAGAGAGAGCGGCTGCTGGAATGCAGGGAGCATCAGCGCCGTTTAGGACACCAGTGAAGCAGAGGAACACACAGAGGTAAACAACACAAAAACACTGCTGCCATAAGCAAATGAATAAAAAAAACTTACCCCTCCACCTACGATCACCTGGGCCGAGGAACCGCCATCCAAACACACACACACACACCGGACTTGGCAGCAGATAATGGTCGCCTGAAACATTAGGCAAACAGACCGTGCGCACATAGATGAACCGATCCAATCTTCAGCGCTACTCTGCTATACACTCCATACCCTGCTTAACAGTCAGGGCCTATCGGAGGAATCATTGGCACTCGGCTGAATCGATCGTAGGGAGGTTTATCTTCAGGTAGGAGAACCAACACCTGGTCCTACGGAGGAGGACAAAAAAGGAACATGGATAGCAGCCTAGAGCAAAGATTTATGGGAGAGGGGTCCTATTGGGTGGTTATGGAGGCGGAGCCTACCCACACGTATGCTGCCATGGAGCCTGTCAGGAAATAAAATATTTCATGGACTCGACATGCCTCTCAGCAAATAGCTCTGGCTGTCTACTTTCCAAAATGGGTCATTTGGGGGGGTTTTGAATTGTCCTGGCATTTTATGCACAACATTTAGAAGCTTATGTCACACATCACCCACTCTTCTAACCACTTGAAGACAAAGCCCTTTCTGACACTTTTTGTTTACATGAAAAAATAATTTTTTTTTGCAAGAAAATTACTTTGAACCCCCAAACATTATATATTTTTTTAAAGCAAAGGCCCTACAGATTAAAATGGTGGGTGTTTAATTTTTTTTTTCACACAGTATTTGCGCAGCGATCTTTCAAACGCTTTTTTTTGGGGGGGGGGGACACACTTTTTTAATTTTAATTCACTAAAACACACTATATTGCCCAAATGTTTGATGAAATAAAAAAGATAATCATCTTAGGTCGAGTAGATGGATACCAAACAGGACATGCTTTAAAATTGCGCACAAACGTGCAGTAGCGACAAACTAAACTACATACATTTTTAAAAGCCTTTAAAAGCCTTTACAGGTTACCACTTTAGATTTACAGAGGGGGTCTACTGCTAAAATTACTGCCCTCGATCTGACCTTTGCGGTGATACCTCACATGCATGGTGCAATTGCTGTTTACATTTGACGCCAGACCGACGCTTGCGTTCGCCTTTGCGCGAGAGCAGGGGGGACAGGGGTGCTTTTTTTTTTTTTTTTTTTTTTTTTTGCTTTTTTATCTTATTTTTAAACTGTTCCTTTCCTTTTTTTTATTATTTTTATTGTTATCTCAGGGAATGTAAATATCCCCTATGATAGCAATAGGTAGTGACCCTAGATCTCTCCTCTGCCCTCAAAGCATCTGACCACACCATAATTGGTATGATAAAATGCTTTCCCAATTTCCCAATGGCACTATTTACATCTGGCGAAATCTAAGTCATGAAATGCTCGTAATTTCTGGTTTCTTAGGCCATAGAGATGATCGGAGCCATTCTGGTCTCTGATCAGCTCTATGGTCAGCTGGCAGAACCACCGGCTGCATTCTCAGGTTCCCTGTTGGGACAGGAGAGCCAGAGAAAACCATGGAAGATGGTGGGAGGGGGGGGACATTTTTTCCCACTGCTTGTAAAAGCAGTCTAGAGGCTAATTAGCCACTAGGATTGCTTTTACATGAAAGCCGACCGCTGGCTGAAAAGAATGGTACCAAGATGATACCTAAACCCGCAGGTATCATTCTGGTATAACCACTCAAAGTCCAGCAACATACCGTTGCTGGTCCTTGTTGGGCATATATTGTGAACTTTTTTTTCATGCAGCCTGTGGGCTGAACGAAAAAAAGAGCTTAAATAGATTAAAATCGTATCAGCGCATAGTGGTCATGCGGATACGAACTATGTTACAGGTGCCACGTCTTATTTAAGTAGTTAGGAGAACAAGAGAATGTTGGTGGGCTCAAGACTTTATAGGCACAATAATGAAAATGATATGTAATTAAAATTCTATTTTATTTCAAAATTATTTTAAAAAGGACAGAGGATAAAATCAGAAGACATACACAGTTTACAGATTATGCACTCCATACACAGCTGGATGGTTTAAGTAATAAAGATAAGCGAAATTTAGAACCAACAAGAGACATGCAACTTATTGATCCATATAATTACAGTACATTTCATTGAACCAAACGCTATGTGGTGGTGGCAATCAGATTCTGTCTAGGCTCGACATGTTACGCGCCACATGCGCTTCTTCAGGAGCACAGAATTGAATACTGTAATGAATAATACAATTGTGAAAAACGCAACATAACATTATGTCTACATGAAAAATTGTATCTAAACAATGTAGTAGAATAGTGCGAAGAGGCTGTTCCTAAATTACCAAGGGGGTATCCGTCCTACAGTGATCAGGCGGAGCGAAGGCAATGCGAGGACGAATGTAACATCATACAAATCAATCATAAGGAGAAGGGGTAAGGTGTAGAGTACATGGTAA